>NC_021162.2:65559356-65742595 GCF_000331145.2 Cicer arietinum | reverse complement strand
CCCTTACCTGCTGATTGGGGCTACCCCCTATCCGGCGATAGGCGTTACTCCCTATCGGGCGATAGGCACTACTCCTTATCGGGTGATAGGCGGTAGCGCTTATCGGGCGATAGGGAGTAGCGTTTATCGTCCGATAGGGGATATCGTGTATCAGTCGATAAGGGATAACTTCTATCGTCCGATAGGTGATAACGTCTATCGGGCCATAGGGAGCGTCTATCGACTGATAGACATTATTCCTTAGCGATAACGTTTATTGTTCGATAGCTGCTAGTGTCTATCAAGCGATAGTATCTATCAGGCGATAACAACTATCAACCGATATGCGCTATCTTTATCAGTGGTTAGGCGTTATCCGTCAAAAAAAGGATCACTTTAAGATGATCATCTTCTGGTTATTGAAAATGAATCAAATCATATGGTTATATTATAAATATTTGATTTTTACTTTAATCACTTTAAAATTACGTTGGGAAGGATTGAGATGGACCACTCTAAAACTTTTTAGTGTATAATAATTAAATTTGTATTATATTTTATAATAAGAGTTTAATCTTTATAAAAACTCTTTAACTGATATATAAATTAAATTTTTATAATAAATATATATTTTTATTTTATATTTGAGATTATTATATATATATATATATATTTGTAATCGCAAGAATATAATTCTTTTGTAACATGAATTTTATTTTGGAAATCAATTGAAATCTTCACGGAGTTATAAAATTGTTTAATAGTTTAGGAGAGTACAAATAATATAAAAAATCACGAGTTCAATTTTCTTTTGATAAAATTTACAAATAATTATTAATTTTGATTATTTTAATTTGTTTTTATAAAAATAAAAAAGAAATGTGTTGGAATGATGTAGTAGTGAAAAATTATGGTTGATTATCTTTTAATTTTATGCCCATGACTACAAAGCATGCATTTGACGTCTCAGTGAACAAGTGTAGGCTAAGATCAATTCTATGACTGAAGACCCTTTTAGCTGAAATCACAACGTCCAATTCCTTATGTAATTGTTGATTCATATTAATAATTAATGACAATGATTGCAAGGAACACATAATCACAATGATATATTTACGGTGGGGTTTAAGTTGCGTTAAAAGAATTATCAATATGTTTTCCATGTGATGTGCCTCAATTAAAATTGGACAATTCGAATCACCTATCTCATATTTATAAATACTATTTAATAATTCTTTTTATAGATATTTTATGTTATTTTTACATTGATCCTATTATCATTAATGATGTTAATCGAACCATGTGCTTAGGAAGATAGATTTAAACAACTCATCAAGGAAAATGTTTGTGTTTAAATTTTTTAAATAAAAATTTAGAAGTCTTTAACAAGTAATAAATTTAATATAAAATTTTCAAGAGTAAAAAATTCAAGAAATTACACATAGAGTGTGCCACCATTCAATTATTGGTTCTTTTATTGAATGATAATTTCAATTTTATTTACATCAAATCTTAATTAACAAATTTCATTTATATAGAGTCTAACTACAGAGTTTGGTTGTATTATGATAAACACTTAATTTTTATATAGAGGTTAAAACAGTCGATTATCATATCTAAGTAGTCTGCAATGTTCATACGACTAATCTAGTTTGATTCAACAATCGATTCTTCGATTTAAGTTGTTTGTCAGACTTATACAATTAATCTACTTTGATTTAATAGTTGGTTCTATAATCTTAGTTGTTCCTCCCATTCACATAATTAATCTTTTTCGATCTAAGTTATTTGTAAATACTCTTACGACTAATCCTATTTGATCATTGATCTAAGTTGTCTATACTACAAATACAACTAGTCAAGTTTGACCGGACCGTCATTTGTTTGATTTAACTTGTTTGTAATACTCATACAAAAATAAGTGAACCATAGTTATATACGTGAAAAATCTTATGTAGTGTTTCGTATTGGACAGTAAGTGAACGCTAATTTGCACAATGATATATGAAATATTCTGTGTTAAATCAAAATCTTTTTTGCGGTCTTTAATATCTATAACCACGAAAAAGTTCACGCGTCACAATGTGAACTAAGGTTCACTTACTATCTTATATTATTTTGGTCCGACACAATTGTTTTTATGAATCATAGTGTAAATAAAGATTCAAATATTAGATTATTTGTCATGAATAACTTTGGGATCTTTCTAGGTTGAAAATTTACAAATTGAAAGGAAATCGCGTTTTGGTGGAAAATGCAATATCTCGCACTATGCAACTCAAAGTCACACGTTTCTAAAATGAGGTGAATTTAAACTATAGAATCATTGAAAAAAGACTATGAAAAATAAGAGATATGAACATATGCTACCGAAAATAAAAACTAGTAAAATTTATAGATTATGGTCTGATGTAAATGAAATTGGAATTATCATTCAACAAAGGAGCAAATAATTGAATGGTAGCACACTTCAGGTGTTATTTCTTGAGTTTTTGGCACTTGAAATATTTACATTAAAAATTTATTCTTTGTTAAAAAAATCTAAACTTTTATAGGAGAGTATTCATAATGTTTTAAATATGTTTGAAAAAAAACATTTGATTATTAAAATCATCCACATCAGTTGACTTAACATAAAAAATAAAAAACAAAAAAAAATTCTCTAAAGACTAAATAAATATATAATAAAAGGTTTAATTAATATGCAAGTCCTTGAACTATTTAGAAATTTTTTATATAGGTCATTCAACTGAAAAAATGTAATTAAGTACTTGAACTATTTTATTTTTTAAATCAAGGTTTTTTTGTCAAAGAAATATTAGTCAATAATTAGTCAATATTGATGTAGCATATATTATATAGATAGATCCATAAACTAATTTGCAGTTTATAAATAAGTTCTTGAAATAATTTAAACATATGAAAACTTTTTTTAAAAGTAAGTATAAAAGGACAGCACAAGGAATAAATATATAACTAAATTTAGGATCGTAGTGACAATAGTTAAGAGAAACTTACCCAAAATCAGAAAGACAAAAATCAGAAATATAAATAAGAGCATAGGACTTTACACATTAGCCGTGACGACTCGACGGGGTAAAGATAGATTTTACTTTTTCTACGGGTCTGATTGATTGGAAAAAATCTGTATTTATTTTTATTTTTATCAAATATAAAATTTAAGTTATATCTCTGTCTGCATCCATATCAATTTATATATATAAAATAATAAATTTAAAAATCATATTTATTATTATTAATATAATAAAATAATAATAATTATATAATAATTAAATTAAAAAATATTAAAATTATATTTTTTTATAGAGAATGTTATAATTTTTAATATTAAAAAATTTAAATATATTAAATATATATATATATATATGTATATAAAATTTAAAAATGAAAATAATATTACTAGCAGAGTAGATGTTGATATCAACACTCCAAACCTGACTCGGCCTTTAATTTCGAGAAAAATCTGTACCCCATTCAATCAAAGCAGATTTTCTTCGTTTAAATCAAGACGAGTTTGAGTAGATACCCGTGAATGCAGACTTTGTTGTCATCCTTACTTGTAATTAATCTCAAGAACATCAAATACAACTAATTAAAATTTAAAATAAAAACAACCTTGGCATTTATGAAAAAAACCCTCACTAATACTGATTATCAAAACAAAGCCAAAGGTTTTGTGAATAAATATAGTCACTTATCAAATTTTATTCTTCAAAAAGAAAAGAAAAAATTAATAAAGCAATGAATTTCTCAAAGTCATTAAACAACGATGATGGGAACATCAAGATAAATTGTCATTTTTCATGTACATATCCAATTTTTTGAAATTCATCTTCAATTTGTAGTATTCTTATACAATGCCTTGTGATATTGATATTGAGACAGGTAAAATCGAACATAACTAAGTATGTAATATTAAATTCATTGAATTTTTTAAATCCAAATATCAAATAAATATCTTTTACACACATCTCAAATGCTCAATTTAACCCAAGAGAAGATTAAGTTAAATAGATGCTAGTGCAACTAAATTGGGCACAACAATAAGACACAAAACTAAAAATTATATAGACTTCTAAGCATTATTTATTGGGATCTAACATCATCAATCTCAACTTTATACCCTGGTTAGGATTACAAGCACAACTAATCCAAGTTCCTTAATTATGTTATCACAACTAAAGTCCTTAAGAATGTAACCAACATTGAATTTGGATTTGAACTATCAACCTGCAGGAAACCATACAAAAAGTACTTTTAATATCTAATCTATATTATTACTCAATAGGACTAACCTAACCTTAATGTAATTATACAAGTATCACTAATTAATATGATCAAGTGCAAATAAGAATTTCAGTTAGCCCTATGCTAAAAATATTAAGATGCAGACCATGTTTCCCTTGCAACAAATGGAGAACATCAGGAAAATATTAAGAATCAATAATAGAGATTTAGAAGAGGAAAACAAAGAGTATAGTAAAGACAAGATATCAAGAGAATACACCACTCACCTTCAGTAGCCGTGGCGGCGGCGGCGGCGGCCTAACCTCCTTAATTCAGCAGTCAACCACGAATGCGGCGACCCCTGGAATGTTTTCAGTCATCTGTAATGAAACGGTAAAAGTAAGAGAGATAAAAACTATAAAACAAAAAAAAAAGTTACAAGAATACTAAATTATATATATATACACTAACCTTTGTAGTTTCTTACGAGGCATTTTACTGGATCCTTGTATCACATCATTCAAATCTTCATCACGATCAAATTGAGCATTGTCCTTATAAATAACAGTAAGATATGGTGCGTATAAGATTCCATCGTACCAAAATGTCTTCATCTCTGGACAGTCTTTAAACACTATCCATTGAACATTTGGCAGCTCAACATAGGAAGCATTTGAGTCTTGGAAGCTTCTCTAGATCAATTCTCCACAAAGATGGGAATATGATCTTCTGAGTAATAGGATTACAATTATTATTATTCCTTATTATCTCTTCCATCTTCTCGCATTCACAAACCTTAAGACGTTTCAAATTTGGAAGGCTTGTGGCCATGGAAACATCCAGAAACACACATCTCAAATCATCACATTTTTCTATGTGTATGGCTGTCAAATCCTTAAAGCCTAATATGTGATCATGATTTTTCCAAATGTGCTTCAGTTTTGGCAGCAAAGACAACCATATCTCATGTAATTGATAATGCAGCATACTATCATTTGATCCTTCAAATATCTCTTCTAAGTACTCACATTCTCGCACACTGAGAGTCTTCGGATGTGAGAATAAGTGCATCGTGTTGGATTGTACGCAATTCAATAGCTTGTGACAATTTACAATTTCAAGTTTTGCTACTCTTTTGATGTAGCCAACCAGCTCTTCATTGATATCTTTAAATGTCTCTAATTTTTGCAACTCCACCTACACATAACATACATAATTAATGTAATCTATTTTATATTCAAATTTCCATATAATGATCAATGTGTGTGTCTCTACCTTGTATTTCTTCGAATTTTGAAGATAATGTATTGTTAAATTAAGATCTCCATGTGTGGGCACATCTTGAAACTCCCACGTTAGTGTATGAAGGTTGGGTGTTTTTACAATAACATTTGTTTGGGGAAATGTTTTCATAATTTGACACTCTTCAATTGATGACATCATGATATCATAGTCGTATACTCCCGAACAAAAACACTTCAGCTTTGGCACTTGTCTAAATTCTAACGCCTTTAATTCTACAAATGAAACTTCAATCTTATTATTATTGCAATTCATGTCTTCGTCCTCTTCAATAGTGTACAATGGAATATCATAGTCATAAACTCCAGAACAAACACATTCCAAGTTAGGAAGACTCATAAGTGTCAATTCCTCCAACTTAGGAAATAAAGTATTGACTATGTTGCCTCCTTTAGTATTCTTGTTTTCCTTTGTAACTATCTCCTCCATCATTTTACAATCGATAACTTCTAGTTTTTGAAGTTGCACCAGGCTTTTGGACATGGAATGAGATAGCAAACTCTTCAAATTGTGACAAGTTGAAACACAAATATTTGTTAGGTTCTGAAAGCTTACAACCTCTGTAATATTGTCTTTCCATATGTGACTCAAAACTGGCAAAAAATCCAATGTCATGTTTATTAGTTGATAATGTGTGATGTCATTCCTTTCTCTTGTACATTCTCTTCCTGATTCAAACACCTCAACTAGTGAATTACAGTTTCTTACACTAAGTTCTTTCACATGTTGAAGCTTTTGTAACTCATTGAACGGAACAAGAAACAAAAGTTCATGAAACGCTTCAATATTTATTTTTGAGTTTTGGATCAAGTATTCTTCATTATGATACATGCTCCATCTCAACATCTTGGATCCTCGTGATGCCACCTGTGAAGCATACGTTAATGTATTTTCCCAAACTATTACCATACATTTGTAGTCAAAATAAAGTTATTAATTAATGAAACATATATATAATATGCGACATACGTACAAATTCTTTAAATCCTTGTATAGTGGCATTGATGTTGCTGTTGCTCATATGTATATAGTCTCTGTGAAATGATTCAATTACCAAAGTGACAGTCTCAAGTTTAGGTGTGTTCAAAAACCCTCTTGAAAAAACTTCCATATTAGGACAATTTGTAATTATCACTATTTGCAACGATGGAAAATAGAATTTATAGGAACCTAGGCAAAAGGCCTTAAGTTGGGGTAGCTCGTCAAGAAGTAGATTTTTCAAATTTGGGAATGTAATCTTATTACTTGAACTTTCTTCTATCTCTTCTTCATGAGATATTATTTCTTGCATGTTTTTGCAATTATATATTTCCAGCTTTTCAAGATGCTCAAAAGTACTTAGTGATAAATGAGAGAATAGAATGTTGATTTTGTCACAAGCTTCTAGGCACAAATTAGTCAGGTTTGGAAACAAAGATTCATCTATGAGTGGACGACATATTATTCTTCTATGATCTCCCTCACTTTCACCCTACAAAATTTAATTCATTATTTGTAATTTATGTAGTATATATTTAGTTAAAATATAAATCCAAATAAAACAATAAAATAACAATCGAGTTTCTTTTAATATGTATATTAAATTATTTGGTATCTATTACTTTTTATCTATATATTTGAGCCGGAAAAAATACAAAACATAGTGGTAAATAATTTTACTACTCACCATGTCTTGCTGTTTGTTCCAAGACTCATACATTTCAGAAGAGCAAAATCTCACAAGATTTGGAAGTTCTATAAGGTAAAGAGACTTTAATTGAGTAAAATAGTTTATCGTATCTTCTCTCTCTTCTCTTCTAGCCACAATGATCTTTAAGTTGTCACAATATTCAATTTTGATTGTTTTCATATGTGCTGGAACAACCAAATTGAACTTTTCTTCAAAATAAAATACTCTATCCAACAAATCACATTTTACTATGCTAAGCTCTTCTAGAATAGGCATATGACTTTTTCCTTTCTCGGTCTTCTTTTCAATTATGGATGGTATATGATCCTCCAATGCTCGTGTTACTAATATTTCCTGCTAACACAAAATATTTTCTCAAATAATACTTTTACTATTATATAAAACATATTGAAGGGAATCTCTCATCTCAATATATATTATATAGAATTAGAGACAACAACATGCATAATGTTTAAAAGTATATGTAATGAAATCCATACCTTATTAATTCTCTTACTTGTGGTTCTTTCACGAATATATTTGGGAAGAAATGACATGCATCTTGTAGGGGGGGAAATAGAAGAGCTTGATTTGTCATCTTTTGTAATTGCTGAATAGGTGACATTGTTGAGGTCATTTTCTTGATTTGCATGGATATGAGTTGGTAGTAAAGATATTTCCAACAAAGGACACTCATAAATTTCAAATTCTCTTAAAGATGGATATTCTGAATCAAGAGAATCCGAACAAATACTCACAAGATTTGGAAGATCTGAAAGTGATAAATTGCATAGTTTATTGAACCTAATAGTTGTAACATGTCCTTTATTATCACCCTCTTTAGCATCTCTGCTACAAATCACTATATTTTCAATCTTTGTGCAAGAGCTTATTTTCAATACCTCAAGATTTATAATTGCTTCAACAATGTTGGAAGGAAATACATGTTTTAAAGAGTTACAATTTGAGATTATTAGAAATCTCAAATTCTGAAAGCCTTGAACACAACTTGAAACATTACCCCACACATATAACAAGTTATGCAGGGCTAATATCTCCAATTTTTGTAGCTGAGGAAACAAAAAATCTTGTATATCACTGCTAAAATCCAAATGTCCTTCCAAGTCAAATATAATCTTTATGGAATAACAATCTTGTAATAACACTGTTTCCAATTTTGGGAATTGTTTCATCCAATTAGATGAAAATAATTTGGCACTAATTGATGAGTCATCCTCAATGTTTGTTGAATCAGTTAATTTAGTGGTCAAACTCAATCCCTGAACACATAATAAAAGGACATATTTTTAAACTCATATAGTTAATTCCCTTTCTTCCAATCGGAAATATTTTATGTGGTTGTCATTATAGATAAGTATGTTTGAGTTGATGATAATAAAAAAAATCATGATGAATTTAAATGTGTACTTGGATGCTCAAACTTGAATGAAAATGAATAAAATAAAGATAAAATAAAAATAACTAACAAAAATAAGTTACTCACACGATGAATTTGAATTGACGGATTCAAATAAACGTTGTTACTGAAACCAATTAGATTTTTAAGGAATTTCAACTCCAATATCTCTAAATTTGAGAACTTGATCATTGATTTGTTGGTTTCAGAATGAATTGGTGCACGAATTATTTCCTTCAACTCAAAAAGATTCTCTAGAGACAATGATTTGATTAGTGGTAAGACACACTGAGGAGAATTGCAATCTATAACACACTCAAAATTGGGGCAAGAATCAACCCTTAAATTTTTGATGCAATGGAGTCCAATTTCATCTAATTCAAGTATGACGCTTTTCAAGTCCTTCACTTTCTCTAATATGAGAATTTCACATTTCTTGACCAATTGCATGGTCACCATGCTCTTCTTAATAGATTTGTAATTTAAAGCTTTTAAATGTACTATATTTGACTCTAAATATCCACGACGCACTTTATGAGAAGTATAAGGAACTACATAAACCCAAAAATTTTCTAGGTTTTTGAATATTACATCATGAGATGAAATATTTACCTTCCATTTGATTTCAAGAACCTTCAACCGAGAAAAAAGATTCATTAACTCTTTGATAACTTCTTTGTTTATCAACCAAGGAAAGTTTTTTATCCTAAAATAAAGTTCTTCCAATTGGGTCAACCTTGCTAAGAGATTAGGTGAAATAAAATTAAGACAATCACATCCTGTCAAATCCAATAATTTGAGTAATCCTAAGTTACCAATTTGAAGTGGAAGTTCTTCAATATTTGAGTTGGCAAAGCTTAGAATTTGTAGTTTCTTAACCTCCCTACCAATTATAGATATATCACCAACATCACACCCTTCTAGTTGTAATGTGTGAAGGTTGACAGAGGTGTGAAAATGAGATGAGATTTTTGGAATGTACAATCCTTGAAAATTTAAAACTTTGAGTTTACTCAAACCATGGATGAAATTCTCTGGCCACGAAATCCTACCTTTTTCTTCACTATGTGATTGCACTTGTAAAAGTTCAAGTTTCAACAGGAATGTCAGAGTCCTCTGGAAATAAAGCACAAAGAAAAAGAAAAGATTTGTGCTCACTATCCAACCAATGAAAGCTAAGTTGAATACGTGAATATACACATTCCTGCATGTCTGAGAAGGATGATGATTGAGAGTTTCTCATGTGTTGAAGTGCAACCTCCCATCCAATCTTTTTCTCATAGCTAAGTGTTCTTCCAATTAACACCTTAACCTCTTTCTTCTACTTCCTGCGTTTTCAATTCCAATTCTAAACCAACAGCAATTTGTCTTTGGATTTTTTCGTAATCGGGATTTTGGGAAACCACAACCATCACCACTTTATCCCACAAATGCTAATCCTTTTAAACTCATCATCCTTCAGTTTATCTATGACAGACATTATCATTTTGTTTCTAGACTCAAGACTTTTGATATCATCTGTAAAGATCAAATCAAGCGATGGTCGAGCTTTAGGGTAAGCAATAAGTTGAAGTTTGTCTCTTTCCACCTTAAATCTTGTAATAGCTTCTGATTTTTCACTGCCTTTCTTACCCAATGAGTAATTCAACATCAAATTTGGACACATTAGGTGGAATTTCGTTTCCTTTTATGCTTTCTGCATTCACCCACCCTTGCAACCATTGTTTCCAAGCCTTCAACTCCTCGAATTCTTCCTTCAATTTGGATATAATTTTTTTGTGTTGGATTAGGTATTTAAATTGCTTCGTGACAAACTCCACTCCCAATTCTCCAAGTTCCGAGACACCTTCTTTTGATACTTCAATACAAAACTCCATCTTCCTTTTCCTTAAATGTTGGTGTTCTCCCTAAATGCATAGCTAATCAAAATAATAATAATAATAATAATAATAATAATAATAATAATAATAATAATAATAATAATGTAATAATAAACACTTTCCGATTATAATATATAGATGCTTCAAAGAGAAAATGGGTTAGAAGAAGTTTCTTTTTTACTGGGGTCTCAAAAAAATTATAATTTATACAAATTCAGAAGCATGAATGATACCACTAGGGATTATATATATAAACAAATAAAAAAGTATCGTTAATTAAATTCCAATGCTTTGTCCAAATCAGAAACAAACTATGAAGAAATCGAATCAAGTTATATTAAAGTTTCTTTTTGTTTTGTTCTCCGGTTAATCCACTTGACGTACGTAGATTTATTTAAGGAGTAGATTTATTTAAGGAGAGCTTTCTTCACATAAAGAAAACATATTTTGTTTCTTATTGTTGTATTAAAAGAATGTTCACAAAACGATAAAAATAAAAAGTTGTAGATGTGATTCTTATATCTTTATATATATTTATGTATAAATGTTGATATCAATCAATCTTAAATAATAATTTCTTTTAAAAAATATAGTCAATTTAGTAAAATATTTTTATTATAAAAATATGTAATTTGATTATTTAATTTTGAAATAAACTAGTATCTTTATTTTTTTGAATTATTTCAGTTTCTAATTCAAGAAATGTTTAGTATACAACCAAAATTTAGAACAAATACATTTATTTTTGTTGAATCATTCTCTTTTATATTTGAGACCAAAGAGAGTAAGAATTTAATTTATATGTTTGACTTGTAGATAACTTAATCGTGATTCACACAAGAAATTCATTACGTTTATATTGAAATGACCGGTTGTAGTTTACTAATTTAATATATTATAACCATTTTAATATTTTGTTCATCTTTAAAAAAATTAATATATAATTTCCTGTTAAAAAATGACATATATTATTATTTTGTTCAACTTTACAATAGATACTTCAAAGAAAATGGGCTCAAATAAGGTACATATATCTTCTTCAGGTGAACAAGATAAGACAAGGTTGGAATGATAAAATATAAAAAGCCTCGTTGGATTCCAATACTAAGTCCTACATTGAAGGAAATTGTGGCCAAACAAAACAATTTTGATGCATTAGTTTTTTTTTTTTTTTCTTCCGCAACTTATATGCTTTTTAAACTTCAAAACTATGTTATAAGAATCACTTCTACAACTTTTTCTTTTTATAACTTAGATGCTTTGTCAAAAAAAAAAAAAAAAAAAAGGAGTTATAAGATGCAAAATATGCTTTCTTTTCGTGAAAGAAGTGTTGAGAACTAAGACAATTAGGGCCTTTGGTTATCATTCATCTTTCTTTTTTGAATTGAAAAGCATTTTCATTTTTAAAATTGTAAAGATTAGCAAATGCATTTGTTTTTTTGTATGATGTGTAAATATAATTCCTTAAATTTCTAGGATGTGTAAATATTTAATGATTAATTTTGTTGATAAAAAAATAAAATGAAAAATATGTGGATATTATTAGGTGGATAATAATGTATAAAATTGATTTTCATATCACCGTCTATATATATGTTAATTTTATATCTATTCAATAATCTGATTACAACTTTTTATAGTTCAGAGCACTTGCAAAATTATTAAACCTTACTTTGATTATCCTCCCTTCAAATGGTGGGAAAGCAAAATGAACTATATAAATAATTTTGATTTCCTCTCATATTCTTTTAAAAATTTAACTAAACACAAAATCTTAAAGCTATGTTCGGGGTGATTTTTGGTAGACCTGTCAAAATGAGCTACCTCGCCCGTTTAGGGCCAACACTAATGAGTTGCATATATTTTTTTAATCGGGCCAAAAAATATGTTTTAATATGGGCTAAAAAATACTACCGAGCCTAGCCCTAAGCGGGTTGAGAGTTGGGCGGATAGCTTGCATGTTTTTTTCAACATCTTTTTAAATTTTTTTGCAACTCTTTTAATTTGAAAATTTTCTTTAATGCCTATTTTTTTTTTAATTATTTTTATGGTATATTGTAAATATATTATAAAGGAATCAATGTGAATGTGTGTAAATTGTAAATCGATATCTAGCTCAATTTAAATGAGTGTTGCTATTGAAAAATGGATGGGTAAGTGAGTTGAAACTGTTTTTTGGCCAACTTTTTTTTTGCGTATGTAGTTCAATTTTACTATTTTTAATTTTTGTTTAAACTAGTTATGGAGACAAAGGGTTAATTTTGACTGAGTTGAAATTATTAGGCTCAATCCATATATTTTAGCAGACTGTTCTAAAAATTTTAGTTTTAGTTTTGAGTTTTCAATTTCAGCTTTCCATTTTGAGTTCTGATTTTCAATTCTTAATTGATGTTCAGTTTATATTTTATTTAAATTGAATTTGTCTCTTCACCGTGTCTCATTATGAATTCACTAAATATAAAATCAAAATTGACAAAAATAAAAGTAAAAAATAATATTAAATTTTAATTTTTTTTTAAACAATTCAAATACTATACAATTATAATGAGATAATTGATAGTTGACGGTTGTGGTCAGAACATGACCGATAATGATTATAGTGGTGGACGGTGGTTGGTTGTTGGTGGTGACAAGTGTCGGAAATGGTGGTGGTCAAATGTGACTATGTGAGTGGTTGGTGGTGATGGCGATTGTCAGAGATGAATAGTCGATAGTGTTCACGGTGTGCAAAGGTGATGGATGAAGGTAGGTGGGTGGTGATGATGTAGATAGTTAGAGATAGTGGCAGTGGTCGGAGGTGGTGGTTGCGGTTGTTAGAGATGCGTGATCGGTGGTGTTGGATGTGGGGGTAAAGGTGGGTGGGTGGTGATGATAAAGGTGGTCAGAGATGAGAGATGATGGTTGATAGAGGCGACATAAGTGGTCATAAATGATGGTGGTCGGAGATCGTGATGACAGTTGTTAGAGATGAGTGGCTAGTATTGTTGGCGGTGGTCGGACATGGTGGCAATGGACAGAGGTAAGTAGTTAATGATGTTGTGGTGGTGGTCAATTAGAGTTGGAGTGATGATTATATCAATAATGACATGTTAATTTTAAATCAAAAATAAAAATTATAAAACATATTAATTTTAAATAAAAAACCAAGTTGATCATATTTTACTTAAACTAGTTTTGATTTTAAAATTTACTTTAAAAATTAAAAACTACAAACTCACAATCACTCATAAAGCTATAATTATCTCCCTCATTTCCTCTTCCCTCCATCTAACTCTAACCAAATGGACCTTAAAATTCAATGGAGTAAAATTTCATTTATTCACGAAGAAGTTGTGGACACCTAAAAAAAGCTAAGTGTAAAATCGTGTTCATGTATTTAAGTTGTAGAAGTTGTGGTGTGGGCACCAGAGCATGAGTCCTTGGAAAAAGTTGTGTGGATATGTTTAGTAGTTAAGTCTCTTTATACAAAATTTTAAATATAAATAATATTTTATAAAGTAAAAGTGGCCTTAAAAGAGATAATTTATTTTTGTAAATATAATAATTATGGAATACAGAAAATTCTCCCTTTAGTCCAATACATAAGAGAAAAGTTAGTATTCCACTTGTACTCGCCGCTTTTATTCTCTTCTTATTTTTTTTATTAATCGGCTATTTATTTATTTATTAAAGAGAGTTAGTTTATAATCAATCTTTAATCTAAAATTATTTTTTAATTTGTTTTTTATTCTCTTTTAAATTAAATAAGTAATTTTTACATGTAATAAATCACTAATTAATAAACTGACATATATTAACAATATGATTAATTGATTTTAACTTAATAATTATATTTTAAAATATAATTTCTTTTAAATAAAATAAAATTCTAAGCGTAAATAATAACCCATACATTGCAAGGGTATATAAACACAGTCTAATAATATTTTACCCAAATATGTTATCAATTTAATGTAATTTTAATGATACCAAATTAATTATTCAATTGTAACCAAAAGAAACTAATTATTCAATTACTTTGATGATTTTTATCTCAAAGATAGTAAGCCACGTTTTCAAATGTAGTAGTAACTCATTATCGATGTATAAGAAACAAATGTATAAAACTTGCTACAAGACAAAAGCATGTTAAAAAACACCGGTTCATACGGCCTCTTCTCTCTCTCTCTCTTTTTTTTTAAAAAAATAAATAAAATAAAAAATTGACTTTCTCTTTCTCGTCTTTTTGTGATTTAAAGTCTTTTCAGTTAATAAATTCTAATTAAACACATATTAACTATTACAATATGAAGTATTGAGTTATCGATATTATTAAATAGATTATAATATCTTGAAATGTTGAATTTATGACTTCGTAATTATGTGATTTTTTAATAAATATATTTACTATTTTGTTTATGAAAAAAAAACTATATAAAAGAAAATATGATAGTTAACAAGTTTTGATTGTCCATGAATGGATTACCAATAATTTATTACGGGAGGAGTATTATGAATTTCTGATAGCCGAATCCAAATACATTTCCATGTTTACGTTACATTCTAAATAAATTAAAACTTATTTCCGATAGAGTAATGAATCAACTTTAGGAATATCTTTGTAAATAATTTTAGGAATATTTTTCGCTCCATAAATTGTATTTGTATCTATTTAGTTGATCAGATTATCAATTAATACTTGTGTTCATCTAATATGTCGTCTTTTAATACCTTATTTTTAACTTATCGTTAAATTTATATTATATTTAGTTAAAACATTATCATATAGTTTTTAATGTATTTTCTCTATCTATGATTCTAAATATAACTGGATTAATCGAAATAAGTTTTTTCAAATTTTCAAAAATTTTAAAATTTTTGAACTTTATTGTTTAGATTTATAAATTTTTGAAAATTCAAAATTTGAAACTTTTAAAAATATTCGAAACTTTCTCGAGTTTTAAATTATTAAAATAAGATTACATTTTAAAAATTTGGAAAGCTTTAAAAGTTTCTAAATTTAGAAAATTTTGAAAGTTTCTAAATTTGAAAAGTTTTGAATGTTTTTAAATTTGGAAAGTTTCGAAAGTTTCCAAATATGAAAGTTTTGAAATTTTATTTATTTCAAAAGTTTAACATTGTTCGAAACCTTTGAAAATCTGCAAAATTTCTATTTCGAATGTATGAAAAATTCGAGTGCCACTTACTTTTTTTTTATTTTAAAAATTTAAAAATATTTGAAAGTTTTATTAATTATTTAAAAGTTTGATGAGGTAAAAAAATATTAAAATATTAATTTAAGTGCGGAGGTGCACGGTTTATTGATTATTGAATTTTTTATATGATACTACTATAACCAGATCAATATATAGTTTTTTATTCAATTGAAAAAACACTACATTTATTTAATTATTTAATTGTATTGGTTATAAAATAAAAATACACTAATAATAATAATAATAATAAAAATAATACTATAATGGTCTAAATTCCGTAAAAAAAATGGTCTAAATTAAAATATAAAATAATGATAAAAACCCTTATAAAAAATGAGAGGAGTGAAAAGTGCAATGTAACGAAAATGATGTATGTAACAACTTGAGCGAAGCAGCTTCAACGAACTTTGCTCCTTTTCTTTTCCTTTCAAAAGGTATTCGTTTTTCTTTGCATTGAATGTTCTTTTTGCTTCATTGTTGTTGTATTCTGAATATTCAATTTTTATTCTTTGATTTCGCCCTTTTGGGTTATTCATAACATTCATTTACCAACACCAAAGCAATTCATTTAAGTGAAAACATGCACATCAAAAAGGCCTTAACTTTCTCAAGATTAACCATTCCCCAATATTCCATTTTATTATTAAGTCAACAAAAAAAAGATTCCATTTTATTATATTATTATATATTATTACTTCTTTTTGGCTATTGTCAAAGTGGAATATATATATTGTTTTACTGACAAAATTTGGATTCTTCTGTCATATTTTGATTTCCATTTTGAAGTGTAAGAGTGTGTGTTGTTGTAGTAAAGACTCTGTTGTTGTTGTTTCTTTGTTATTTCATTTCTAGGTTGTAGATAGATATCAATTCATTTGATTCAATGGGAGTCTTTGAGATCTTCAACATTTCAGATTGGTGTCATAGTAATCAGCATTGTTTGGAATTAACCAAAAATTACATGAGCAGTGGGAGGGAAACAGCTTCTTATGCCTTAGGTGTTGTAAGTGTTATTATTTGGGTTGGTGCTGAGATACCTCAAGTTATCACTAACTACAGAGCTAAATCTACTGATGGTCTCTCTGCCACTTTCTTGATCACATGGATTATTGGGTAACTTACCTTTTTCAAAAAGATTTTTATCAGATTCGGTCTAAATAATTTATTGCTTACTACAGATTTGTATCTATTTGTCTCTTTTGTTGGTTTATTTGAATTACTAACACCTCTTGATACTTAATATAATCTATTCAACATTGAGTATGTTATTTGAGATCTCACATTACTAGATTGGTGAATGACAGTTCTGCAACAAATTTTTAAATCAGTGTTGTCGAAAGTGGATCCTGGAAAATAGCAGTTTGTTCAAATTCCGTTACACAACAGTGCTATAGTGTCGCTACAGCAGCAATTTGACAATATTTTGCACTGTTCATTCAGTATTTTGATACAGCTTATTTATGTTCTGCAGAGATCTATTCAACCTATTTGGGTGCATGCTGGAACCTGCAACTGTGAGTGTCTCTCTCGTGTCTTAAATATTCAAGTAGCTTGCCTTTTGAGTCTTAGGAGCTATCTTTAAAATGTCAACATTCACAACATTAAATTAAAACAAAAGTTCAGCATCACTATACTATTGAACAACCAAGCGAGAAGACAAGCATTGGACACATAATCGCCAACTATTTAATGTTACTAGTCCACTATTACTAACTAACTGCTCTTACTGTCAAAACTATCTATTTTGTTTGTTTTCTGTTTATTCTTCCAAACAAAAAAATTAATAAGGGTATGCTTAGTGATTTTTTATTTATTTCTATATGCAGCTTCCAACTCAATTATATATGGCACTGGTAAGGACTCTAGCTGAAGACTGATGGGTTATGGTACCTAGGAAATCATAATTCTTAGTGTATTATATGTATTTCTCACTCTGTTAGTCGGTGTGATGTTACCTTATTTTCTGATGTATTAACCTGCAGCTGTATACCATTATAACTGTTGCACTTGGTTCACAATCCATTTACTATAAATGCATATATCCCCGATCAAAATACAAGAGACAGCTCAAGGTACAATTTCATATCCCTGTACTTATGCTTCGTATGATCTTTTCGGCTTGTATATGTCTGCTTCTTATGGTGCAATATAGTTGCCAAGAGTTTTTGTCGGAATTTTTTCTTTCTCTTGGAACTATATATGACCATATCATGTCATTAGAGAGAAAGTCACAAAATATACTCTTAATTACACTTATTTTTGAAAAAAACTGTGAGCAATTATAGACAAACAAGTTGAGATACATTCAGTAAACTTTAATTTGGCTAATACATTTTTTTATCTGGATTCTTTCATTCCATGAATGAGCAGGTTGAGACACCAACAAAAGCTGAACAAGTAGAAAAAGTCAGTAATGAATTTTATGAACAGAGGCATGATGATTTTGGTAGAGGCACTGGTCGGAGTTCTCCTATTCCTCTTCCAAATATATCTACTGGAAGCGAATTATTTTACCAGTAATAAATCTTTCTCATTAAATCTGTTTAAAATGCATTGTTGTGCTCTAGCTTCTTAGTCATCCTCAATCCCGTGATGTCTTTGGTATGAAGAAAATATCTGATTGTTCCTCAATCTTGAGCAGTATATAGATAAACTTCAATTCATTTCGTCAAAAAGTTGTCAGTTTAAATCTTCAATCTTTAAAAAGTTCTTAGTATATCATTTATATTTTGAATTCATTAGGTCAGCAAGATCTCTGAACAAGAGTCATACACCAACAGCAGGATCTGTCTTAGCCCAAAGAGAACTATCTAATTCTCCTTGTTTAGATTCTATAAAAGAGAATTTGCTTGGTTCAGCTGTTGCCACACAATCTGCCCCAACTTTGAAGATCAAGTCTACTCTATGTGTGGTAAACATTATAGTTCTACTACGACTACTACTCTGTATATGACTATGACATTGTTAGCATTGAAATCTAATCTCATCAAGTCGTCTCTATTCAGGTGTCCACATTAACTTTTCTTGGTGTTTTCAATCTGCAAAAATCACTTGATAAAAGAATTAACCCCATAGTCTCAAACCCAAGACAACAATTTGTGGTTTATGTTGGACGGAAGCTTTTTCAGGTAATGGTAGTTGCAACTTGGCTACCTGTGTAAAAAATCAATAATCCTACTTGCATAGTTACCTAATTGTTTATAATTTTGTTAGTGTCCTGTAAGAAATATGAATAACTTGATCATCGGCTGAATTTTTTCTTTTTCATTTGTTCCTTCTTTTTTGTTCAATTACAGAATCAAAGGGTAACCCTCTCCTAGTTACCTTCTTTTTTTGTTCCTTCTTTTTTTTTTTTAGATAAAGGAGAAAGAGAAAGAACTGTGAAAATGTTGTATTTCTCATTGATTTTGTACATAATACAATGGTATAAATAGCTTAGGGAGTACAAGTAAATAAGCTAATTAACTCAAATATTTACAAGAAAGGAAAGATATTATATGACTATCAATGGTAATAGAATATTCCTATGATACAGCTAATGAAAGTTGTACAACTGTCCCTTAATGGACAGAATCGTAACCAACAAGAAGAAGGTCTTTGAAGTATGATCATGGTTCTTTGTGATTGATGATTACTTTATGATGTGAAAAAGACCAAGTACTAGCCCTTATTTATTCTAATATAAGACTCCAAATCCTAATTAGGGAAACAAATAATGATGATAACGAAGAAATGTGGAAACTAATTTTAAAAGATAGTCTAAGATACCAAGATAAGAATCTAATCCTATGAGATAATCTAAGTTACCTTCATTCTTATAAAGACGAGTTAAATTTTGGCATAAGATAGGATGGTTTGATGCATAGTCCGTGCTTCAAGCCCAAAGGACTTTTGCATTTGTGGAGATGTTATATATATACTATTCATACTTTTACCCAACAGATTTTAACAAAAACCAAACAACTTGAGCTTTTAGAATAATTGTGGTTCATGATCATTATATATATGTTAAACTTTCAACCATGTCAAAACAAAAATAAAATGAAATCTTCTTCGCTGTATTTGCGATCAATTCTTACATCAATTGCAGATTAGCGGGGATCAGTTGCTGGAAAATGGTGCAGGAGGAACCAGTAGCATTGGAAGCTTCCTTGGTTGGACAATGGCATTTATATATATGGGTGGAAGACTGCCTCAAATTTGTTTAAATGTGAGTTATATATTTAATTTCTGTAGCTTAGTATGGACTGCAGATAAAAATTCTGTTACATGAGATAAAAATTCTGGTAATGGACTGTAGTCATTCATCACATCATTTAGCCTGTTATTTAATAAACTAGGAAATATGCACTATATATTTGAAAAACTCAAAGTCATCTAATAAGTTTCATTTTCTAGTAGATCATTCACTTCAACTGATTGTTTATATTGATGCACATCTCAACATTTTGCAGATCAGAAGGGGACATGCTGAGGTCAGGAACTCTAACTATTAAAGCTGTAATCCTTTAAAAAAATTATTTTTGTTTATCATTAGCAACTTAAAATCCCTTTACCAGATTCACCCTTATGAGAGCAGTAAAAGATATTTTATTCTAGTTGCATGAAGCAGTATTCTTGCTCAGAGGAAAGAGTTTGAAGTTTTTTATGATTTGTAGGGCCTCAATCCTTTGATGTTTCTCTTTGCTTTAATTGGGAATGGCACTTATGTTTTAAGGTATTCTTCTGCGTTATATTATCTTCTCTATTTTAAGTTTTGGCTCTAAAGTGATTTTTGCCAAATGAAAATATAGCAAAGGTGTGAAATTATCATTTGTATTTAATGAGTTTGTACTTTATCATTTTATGTAGTATACTTGTGCGCAGCATGGATTGGTCAATAATCAAACCAAATCTACCATGGCTGGTAGATGCAGGAGGATGTGTCCTTCTTGATGCCTTTGTATCCTTTTAATTTTATATATTTATCTTCTATCGATTATTTTTTAGGTTCTAAAGAGCCTAGTAGCGTAACTCACACACACTAAATGTGGAGAAAGAGGGGTATGGCGGGTTCAAACCCATGACCTAGCATATCAAATGTCCCTGCAGCTACCATTTAAGCTGTACTTAGGAATATCTTCGATCAAATTATTCTTGCAAGATTAAAGTGGATTCTAAAATAGTTTAAGTTATATGTAGCGTCAGCAAAGATAGTCTTGGAGTTTAGCTTATTAACTTAAAATGTTATGCATTGATTTTCTTACGCCTGTTAGACAGGAATATAAATTTTCTCCTTTTTTGTATGAATAAATAATAATTCTGGTTATAGACACTGAGGGAACAATCTACGTACACAAGACGTAAGGAACATTCTTTAACTGAAAAGAAAAGAGAATACAAACTATAACTACGATAATATTAAAAGAAATAAAAATAAAGTAAAATGATAGATAATATGTTTATGAGGTTCGTGTTGAACCTTGTGCAGAAATTAGCAGGCATAAGAGATATGTCTACCTTAATATCTGTTTTAGATTTTAATGCAGTTTTTATATTTTCGCTGCCGGAACTCCTCAAGCCTGTAGATAAATATAAACATCAGACTGTTTCTTATTGAGGAAGAAACAAGGATATTCAGGTTTCTTACTCTCTCTTGTATGTATATGTATGTGCATGTGCTTCTGTGCCATTTTGGGATGTGTTTATGCATACCATGTATTTGGTTTCTAATATGTCTTCCATTATATCTGTTTTTGGTAGTATACTGATGTAAAGGAGAAGGTATTGTATTGATATAAAAATTGGGAAAGGATGGTAGTTTTTGTAATTTGTAACACAAAAGGCTTTGAGGATAGTTAACTACTAGAACAAAGTTTTATTCTTTTGGAACTTTGACCGTGAAGATTGGTTCAAAGAATATTGTATTATTTGGAGGGATACGTATCTCATGAAGGTGAAGTTAATTGTACTTTAGCAAGGAAAAAAGCTGAAAATTAGAGGAATTTAAAATTGAAAAAAGAAAAGTAAAAAATGGGGGAATGTTCTGTTTGTCTCCATCATAACAATGTCTATGCTGATGAAACAGAATATGTACATGTATTACTATGCATTTCTTCCAATTGTGAAATCATAATCTGATAAATAATGTTGTCTTCCATGGTTAATTTTACTTTCAGTTGGCTAAAAATACTGGTGCTTTTCTCCAATTTCAACCAAAACTGGATTATTTCATAAAGCTGACATAGATGTTCATAGCAATCTTTCAATCTCCACCAAGTTGTCCTAGATATGTGAGCATGAAGATGAATTGATGAATGGTGATAGCTGCTTAATTGTTAAAAATCATTGGCCTGGTGACCAGAAAAACAAAGTGGTTTTGTTCATTGTTTGAGGTTGTTGATGCTACCATTTTGCATTCCTTTTCAACTTTTTATCTGTGAACCTGAGATTTTTGACGAGACATTATTGATGCCGTTTAAAAAGGCATTCGATTAGTATATCCTTCAATTTTCAATCTGCACTTGTGTTTTGTTGGTCTAAATCTATAGATAACCAATGGAAAATGCTCGGATAAATTTGGTGCTTTTTTAAATCATTACAAAACACAAGTTTAGCATATGGTATCCTACATGATTTTATACAGTATCTGGTCTCTAACAGAATTGAAGAATAATTTTTGCATTTACTTGTATTCATAGGGTACAAGATGTTCTGAGGTAGCCTTAAGCTTGGGAAGCTTTACCCTTGGGGATTCAGTGGCACCATAAGACCCTTGAGGGCAGAACAAAATGTACACTGATGCATCACAAGCAAGTTCTAGATCATATACACGCTTCCCTGCAGCATATTCCCCCATAAGTTGATAGGATCTTTCTGATTGATCCATTGCAACACAAATATCCTCACTACCTGCTCAAATTCAAGTTAAGACTTTTAAAAAATAAAATACTATTCAAAACCGAATAGACAACATATCATGTGAATCGAATCTTATTATAAGTTGATAGATATATGATCAATAAAAATATGACATTTTAAGTTAAAACAAATGACATAGGAAAAAAATCCCAGTTGATATGCCATATAATTCTCAATTAACTCAAATATCGAAATGACAAAAAGTGGTAGGTTATACAAAGTTTATAGACCAGTTGTGATTAATTCCAACCAATCAAGATTGATGCTGCAATTCATATCCAATATAGATATGCATAGCGATTCATATTGATCAAGTTCAATTTTGTTTCGGATTTAGATTCAACTTGCATTTGAAGGTTGGAATTACTCACATGCAGCTAACTCTATCTGTGTCTTGTAGATAAAATCCAAAACATCTGAAATCTCTTTCTCAAACTTAAGAAACGGTCCATTAGAGAACTCCATCTTTCTCAGTTTACATAGTCCTTCCCCTAACTCCATCATAGCTCCTTTATGGTTCTATATTCAATCCATTAACATGTGTTATTTAATTTCAACAATAACACAGAACCCAACCAAAACCATACAACTAACTAAATGAAAATTAATTACAAGACACAAGTAATATTCAAAGAGGGCTTCTTTTCTGATCCCAAGTCACTTCGGAGCTATATAAAAAATAAAAAAACACAGTTTTTGTCTCTTTTGGTTATGTCGTTTAAAAGTATAATTCTAAATAAAAATCAAGTTTTTGACTCTTTTTTTTTTCGTTCAGAAGTATTATTTCTGACACATGTGTTCCCACTTTAAAGGCACTTCGAATGTATCTGTCCTAAAAAAACACGATTTTTAAGTTGTCCAAAAGTTTATTTCTGAACAGAACAGTTTTTTGGGTTAAAAGTATAGTTGTCGACAAATGTGTGGTTTTTAAGAAAAGTGGTATTGGGAAAAGAAGCTTATATAGAAAACCTGGTTGAAGAGGTGATGAAACCCCACAGCACATTGAAGTATTCCATGAATTAATGTTCTTGATGGCTCCTCAGCATTGTGCCAAAGGGATTCAAGATAGTCATGACATTTGTAGTACTCTCCACCATTAAACAGAGTCACTGCTTCATCAAAGTTGTGTTCTTCATCTTCATCTTCATCTTCTTCTTTAGTGAAATACCTATAAGAAACAATAAATAGCTTGGAGTTGCTGCTTTTGAGGTTCAAGTGTTGCTTTGAATCAGTTATTGGATTGAAACATGGTGGAGTAAAATTGATGGAGTTGTGTAGCCATAGATAGGGTTGGGATGAGGTATGGAAGATAGTTTTGAGGGAATAAGAAGATGGAAGAAGAGCCATAAATGATGAATGGTGAGAAAAGCTTTCAATGGTTTAGCCATATTTTCATTCTTTTTTTTTTTTTTATGTGGTGAGGGTGAAAGCTTATGACAAACAAGAAAAAGAAAACACTTTCTTGCACACTTAAAATTTAGAGTGAATAATTCAGAAAAAAACACAGGCCAATTTGGTACTGAGAAGTGCTAAACATCAATTTGATTTTTGAAATATTGGTTAAATTATTAGTGTTATATAAAGACTAAAAATTTCTCTTAAAATTATTTTTAAAAAGAGTAATTTGATCCACATTTGAAATTGTTGCAGTCCAAGTTAGTACTTTTAATTTCTAAGGGACTAAATTGGTCTATGTGATTATTGTTGATATCAATTTGGATTTTCCCTCTAAAACTTATGTATGAAACTTCACTTTGTTGTAGACTACATTCTATTTGTTTTGGTAAACAGTCTAAATAAACATTTACTCAATAAATAATTAGTGTTGCTAACACTATTCAAATTATAAATTATTGTGAATTGTGAGTTATTTCACTTGTAAAAATATTTCTTTTGTAAGAATCTACTCTTAAACCATATATGATTTAGTAGTTTGGTCAACTTTAGAACTTTATTGTAGGAACAATTTTTTAAGTTCTTAAGATGTCTACAATTAAAATAAAAATGCATTGAGATTTTTAAATTCTATTTGTCGAATCCTCTAAAATTAAGTTCAAAATCTAAAATAAGTTTTAACAAAGATGCCCTAAACTCTTTTGAAAAGCTTATAAAATAAATAGATAATAATTTATAAACATATTATTATCTATTTCTATAAACTTAGACATTATCACAAATTTTTATGGTGTAAAATAAGTTTAAATGAGTCTTCTATATCCCTTTTGTATATTTTTAAAAATTTAATTTGTATGTATTAATAGTTTAAAATAATTTTAAGATCCAATTAAATTTCATTATTAAGATACTTAAGTATTTTATTAATATAAATTAATATATCTAAATAATAAAATTTAATTTGACATCTCTGAAAAGATTTTTTTATATTATTATTTATATAAATTAAATTTTTATTTAAATAACAATATTCTTATGCAAATACTCAAGACACTAATTTATGTTGCTTCATAATTTTTGCATAGATTTTAAAAAAATAAAAAATAAATTTCTATATAAAGACATTGTAGCAAAACAAAATATTTTCACAACTAAACGCATGTTAATTGATTCCAGAATAATCAATCCAATCTCTTCATTGTTTGTCTCTATGTTCTTGATTGGCTTGCTTACTAGTAGTTAGGATTTGGAGCACATGCAAATGAATTATTAGGCCCTACAGGTGTTCAAACATCCAGCTAATAGTTCTCCTTAAAATCTTAGGAATTTACTGATTACCCCAACAATTAAACACTACATCTTTACGTTTATATTAAATACCAATTTTGTCCTCCCTTTTATTTATAAAAAATAATAAATATGAGAGATATATTTGGAAAATTAAAATAAATAAATAAATTTATTAAAAACATTAGCGTCAGCCAACAGAGAACCCCAGAAAACATATCAGAATCTTTGATAGCAGCATCCAGATTTGCAGTGGACAACCAACGCTAACATTTTTCAAAAATTCAGTATCCGAGATTTTCAAAAAATTCGGAACATAATTTTAATGTAAAGATTTCATTTTTATAAAATTCAAAATTTAAAGATTTCAATAAATGAAATATTCGCAACCTAAAAATATTCTGAATTTTTCAAATAAATGAAAAGTTCGAAAAATAATATTCCAAAAAATTTTAAACTAAAAATATCTGGAATTACAGAAAATGTAATTAATTTGTTCTATAAAAAAACACAGATTGGAGCTGAAAATTATTTGATAATCAAGTGTCACGTGGACCGGCCGATGCTAATCTTTCCATTTCAATAATTTAATTTAAAATGGCTCTGAAATTTTTGGCTTTTAAAAAAATTAGTATTCCGAATTTTTCTGTGTTTAAAAAATTAAATTTCATTTTTATTCTAAATATTTTTAACTAAATAATAGAAGGATTATTTTGTAATTTAATGAATTTGTAGTGGTGAGAGGACTAGATGTTTGGGATGGGAAGTACATTCCTTTTGAAAACTCTAATACCACTATTATTAGCCTTTAAGAGTTTGACTAAAGTTTTTGGGTTTATATCGGGATAATAGAGAGTCTTTGATTTTTTTTTTTTAGTATGAATTTCAAATTGAAAACAGTCGACTAAAATGAGACTGAATTGATTTTTTATTTAATTTAAAAATAATTTTCTTTTATAATTAGGAAAAAAAAAGTACTTATAATTCTTTTTTTTTTAAAATAATATGTCACCACCAATAAAGATAATCATTATTTTAAGAATTATTAATCTCCACTACATTTGATCACTTGAACCATCACTGATCACTCATCTTTAACTACTGTCGATCATCAACCACCTACAATCGACCACTACAACCATCGACCACTGTACCACCAACGACAACCATCAATGACCACCACCACCCACATCTCACCATCTCTCACCACCGACAACCCACCTTCCACCATTGTCACATCCACCCACCTTTGACAATCATCACCACCAACTACTTTTGACCCGCATTCGTCACCACCCATCATCTCTCATACCTCCTGCTACCACCACCACCACCAACCACTACAGTCACTATTTATCATACTCCGACCACCACCTTCAACTATCAACAATTTATTTTGACCATTGCAGTCGCGTTCAACAACTGATTACTACTATGATAGTCATTTTCTACAACTACCAATTTCAACAACAATTATTAAAATTATTATAATTAAATAAATTATTATTTTATAATATTTGAATTGTTTTAAAGTAATTAAATTTAATATTATTTTTATTTTTTATTTTTAAATTTGTGTTAATAGTTTTTAAATTTGGTGATTTTCATAATGAAACAAAGTAAAGAGACTAAATAAGACATGACTCAACTGACAAACGTCGATATTGTTAGATTGAATATTTTTGGATTCGAACTTGAGACATCACAATTATATACAAATTTATTTACCATTTCATATATAGATAAAAAAAATTATTTAATTCAAATAAAATAAAAAGTGAAACTCAATTAAGAATTGAAATTTATAATTAACAATTAAAAACTCAGATACTAAAACTAGTAACTCAACTAAAACTAATTTTTAAAACTTTCTTAACATAAAATAAAAAATCACCTAAAACGGTGCCTAATTAAATCTAATTAATAATGTTATAAAATTCAGATAGGTGCCTAATTAAATCTAGAGTCACTAAGTAAACCACAATGTATTGAAATTTTTCACAATATGTAAAGTCGATCCAAAGCAAGTGGGTTCTTAACATGTATCTACCTCACACCCATTTAAAGTGAATTTTAAGGGTGAATTGCGGGTTAGACAAGTTTTTGTGATTTGAGTTTGATGGTCAAGTTTTCGTCTCATCACCCTTTTACGGTGAAACTTTATATTCTACTACGTACTTCAAATATTTAAAAACTAAGTGTGACCTGTGACAATGATACCTCAGTTTCTCATACAAAATAATATTTAATACTATTTTTTTTCCACGATAATCCTATTTGAGCACTATCCTAGTAAATGTGATTCTTTCAAATGAGATTCAAATCCTTGTTCGCCATATTGTGAGTTTTTTTTATTAAAATTTTAAATTTGTGACACTTCCTTTGGTCCTTTTTTATAAAAAATAAAATAATCAGAAATCAACAAAAAACATTTAAACCAACTAATATTAAACTTTTCTCTTTCAAATATAGCTATAATATTTAATTAAATGCATCTACATACATAAAAATATGTGAATTTCTAGCATCTAGTTAACATAAACCTCAAAATAAAATAAGGATATTAAAAATTTACATCAATTAACCTCACAATACTTCTTGTTCGAATTTCGTGAGGTTGCGTACTATTATCCCCATCTAATAGAATTACCAAGATGAAACAATAAAACAAAAATATAACAAGAAATCAGTAATAAAAAACACATCATAAGCACACCTTTCACTAAACAAACAGTAACTTAAATTAGCATTATGCTGCATCAACCAAGATAAAATTTTGTAAAATAAAAATAGATGTTGATAACAAGATAAAGATTAGTCCAGTAAATAGAATATTATATATTATCATATAGAAAGAAAGCATGAAATCAAAATATTGTTATAAGGTAAAATTTGGACCACCACCAGATCAAGAGCCATGCGTAAATGGTCTAAAGGCAGGCAATAAAACATTGCATGTTAGCTGGAAGGTTAATGGTGACCCACTATACTCTTGCTTCCCAAATCAATCTACATATGATAATTGATAGGCTAAACCCATAAAGACATTTCTTTATGGTCTATCAAGAGTTCAGACATAACTTCTTCCTATAAATGTCAAATTCAATGGACCCTCACACATTCACATTGTTATCTGGCGGGTGTTTGATGTCTCAGATAGGACTTGCTTCCTTGCCTACTTTATTGTCAATATACTACCAAACTTATCAAGCAGTCACATGAAGAGACAACCAACTTAGTAAATAGGAAAATAATGTGTGAGAAATGGTCATGGATCAAGTTAGGAAACAATCCATTCAAGGGGAAAATTGATTCCGGCAATTATAGGTCTTTGTAATAGTAATTGTGAATGTTCTGGAGTCCTGTGTGACTTTTCAAAGCTGTGAGTGAAATGGACCTAACATTATTATGCCATTCAAAGACAATGATTTGGACCACATGCATAACTTGTACAAATATAATCGCATATGATATGTCTTCGGTAATAATAGCAATAACAGAGGTCAAAATGCGAAGATCTTATAATGTCTGACCCATAAATCAATATAGAATCCTACATATATGTTATATTTTGTTAATAACTTGCACAAATAACATAGCTCTACCTAGATGGAATATGAGGTATGCTATTGAGCTGCAAAATTAAGTAACTCTCAGATATGTAACACAACTGGGAATCCTACAGACAGCATTATCAAGATTTATTTAGTATATCTCTAAGTAAAAAAAAAAAAAAAAACATGTTCTGAATTAAATAAAATGTACATGATAGGAGCTTCACCTTTACAAACATGGAGAATCACAAGCCTATTAAAATAGCTTAAAAAACAGAACACTTTGTTGTTTTACCATTTCTTTCATTTTATTTTAGTGTGTTTTTGATAGCCCTAGCTACTGCTATCTTCATCTTGAAATGAAAAGGCACTGATATTGGTTTCAATCATTGAATCACTAGACAGATATAGCTATTATCGGATGGCCATAATGCAACCAAATAATGAAGCATCACGTGTATATATATATATAGTTGATAATTCCATCACTCTATCCTCATAGATATCATAAACTAGTTAGGATATCTTTAATTTAAAAAAAATCATACTGTTGTTGCTTGCTTATAATAATACATCAAATGTGTGAGGCAGATCATAGGCTGGGAATTTGTTTCATTGAAAAATAAGGAAAAAAAGGTAGGGTAAGGAGAATATGACGTGTTTGGTTTTAACACCTTCATAAATAATAAATAATTGGCGACATGCTAAATTGGTACACAGACCTGAAACACATATATATCAAAGCAAAAGGAATTTGATAGGCAACCAACAACAGCCTAGTAGTTTTCTAAGTTTCATTTCATCTTCACTCGTCTATTCCAGTTACAAGTATATTAAACTAATAAAACATCACTGGAAAAAAACAGTGTGAATGAAAAAAGATATGGAAAGAGCAACAGAGATGAAAACCTTTGATTGCAGCCTGCTTCCAAAATCACCCATCTTAAGAGATAGAGATGCATCTTTCTCATCACATCTCACACCCCAGAAACCAAACCTTTGCCAACCACATAATCATAATCACCGCGACCTGCTCGATGATCCCACCTCGGAGCTCAGCATTTTCGATGCACACAAATACTTCAACGAAGTGACGAATAACGACAACGTCCAAAAAGTTACAATCGGCAGCAACAATCACAGTAGCAGAGTTTCACCAGTGGTGGTTAATGTTAACACAGAAACTGAACACATTGTTATACCAGATACCCCCACAACAAGATACTCCTCTGCTTCTTCCACAGTGGATGGTTATTCAAACATCAGAAACTATAAAGCGCGTTCTTTTCATGCTGCAACACCAACAGCTTCATCAGAAGCTAGTTGGAATAGTCAACAAGGTTTGTTATCTCATCCACCAGGTGCTATATCAGTTAACATAAAAAACCCATCCAATCCCAACTCTAATAACAACAGCAACAAACCTAAAACATCACTTTCCAAACCAATTTGGCTTTTCAGGAGAAAATGTCCATGCACAGGTAAAAAATCAGTTCAAGTCAATGAAAAAAAGTCAACAGAATTACCCAAAAATAGAATCAAAATTCCTTCACCGGTTTCACCATCACCACCACCAATGGACAATTGGGATCAAACACCGAATCATGTTGTAACAAAATCTCAAAGGTTCCAACCAGTGGTAACAACTGTAAGAGTACCTTTCACCGATGGATTCACATTTCCAGTGTTAAACTCTAATTCAACATCAACAACAGTGAAACCCAAAAACGGCGTCGTTTTGGAAGATCCACCGCGAGACTCGTTAGAGGTTTTCCGACCACCTGAAGAAGTTGCATTTGATGCGAAAACCCTAAATTTCCCCTTCCCGCCGGCTATGTCTCGAATCATAGTTGACGATGGCGACGCAGCGAGTGATGCGAGTTCCGATCTGTTCGAGATCGAGAGTTTCTCAACCGCGACACAATCTTCGCACGCTGCTGTGTACCGTAGAAACAGTAGAGACTCGTTTGACGAAGGATCGACGACGACGGCGATGACGGAGTGCTACGAGCCGAGCGAGGCGAGTATTGAGTGGAGCGTGACGACGGCGGATGGATACGACGAAAGCTACGGCGGGGGTAGCGGCGTCGGCGGTGGTGTGACGGCGGAGCATTGGAAGAGGAAAGGAGGGAATGGGTTGTTGGTGAGTTGTCGATGTGAGAAAGCGGTTAGTGTGGGGCCACAACCGGTAAAATGTGAAGGACAAAGAGGTGCCACGTCATCATGGAAAAACGTGAGTGGTGGTGTAATTAGTAGGGTAGGGGGTGTAAATAAACCACCGCTTGCTAGGTCTTCTCATTCTCACAGAAACAACAACAACACACCTCGGGTCACTTCATTTGCTTTTGCTACATAGCAATTTGATTCTGATTTTGATGCATGCACCCTTACAATGTTACATTGCGTAATGCAAGGCAAGGGTTTTCCGTTATTTGTTTTATTATTTCTTCAATTTTCGGGTTTCAAATAGTGTAGTGTTTTTTCCCTTCAATTTGTTACTTGTAACACACCACCATCATGCATGAGCTTCTTGTATATTGCATCTCTGCTCTTTTTCTATCCGAATCTAAGCTACCAATTAAGCAATGCGCCCAAATAATTAGTATTAATTAACACAAGTTTGGCTTATGACGAAGGACAATTGAGTTACTAAGTGAGCCTTCGTATATTTGTATTCACGGTCTCACCATGCAATGCAGTGACTACAATTTTAAATTTGGAGTTTCACAAAAATTACGGCTAAACCATGCAATGATGACTACCATGGTATTGAATTTTATTCAATAAAAAAATTAATATTAATTTAATTCTTTTTCCCTAAGTTGAGGTTAATTTGTCTGGATTGTAGATTAATGTTTTTCATACAAAATCGTAGTATGTTCTATTTTCTTCTCATCGTAGTATGTTCTATTTTCTTCTCATCGTAGTGCATGTATTAAAAATAACATGTAGAATATGCTGGTCCTATTACTGTTAGGTACAATGTCCGTCCATATACAGAATCACATGGGGAGACACGAGACATGTATTTTTTAGACTAGATCATGAATTAAGAGGATTAGATCTTCCACATACTTGTCGGTAGTGTATTTCCATGTACTTAAAACTTAAGAAAGTAGTACATGTCGAAATAGGCTATAATGCTATCTGTCCAAGTAGGACATGAGGGTTTAGGGTGTTTTGTGAGAAGGCCCCACAAGGCTTCAAATTTTTAAAGGTAATTTTTTATTTATTAAGCATTTATATAATTATTGTTACATGTATATAATTAACAGATTTATTTTTTAGACTAAAATATTTACTAAAAAATTATATTGTTATATTTAATTAATTTTAAATAAAAAATTAATTTTAACTTATATTATATGGATTAAATACATAAATTTTTATTGATTTAAGTGTCTTATATAAAGGATCGAAGAGAGTATTTTATTATGTTAGAGTATATTCTTTCTGTTTTACAATTAGTATCACTTTAATAAAAAATATTATCTTAAAATAAATGTCATTCACAATTTTTAATAAAATTTAAATTATTTTTTATCTATACTACCTTTCAATGATTATTATATATATAATTTTTAAAATATTATTATATTTTGCATTGATAATAAAAAAAAATCAATAATTAAGATGAGTATTGAGTAGTTTGTTAAAATTACTATTTTTTTTCTTGTAGTTATTGCATTTTTTAAAATATATTTTAAAAAAATCAACGACACTTGTGAGACATAAGGAGTAATAGCATTTCATGTTCCAATCTAAATAAGACATTTAGCTTTTTTTTTATCAACTATAAAGTTTTAATTCAAATTTCAGACATTCTAAAAACGAAATCATATTTTAAATATGATAATTCTTATAATTTTAATAAAAAAAAATATTTTAATAATTTAATAAAAATTAAGTTTTATAATATTAAATTCTCTTAAAATATTTGATTGTTTATATAATATTTGTATATTTTATAAAATAATATTAATTATTTTTGTTAACATTGCATGTGCTAGAGAAGTTTTTAAAAATTTAAATTTTTAAAATCTTATTTATAATTTATAATGTCGTAAAATAAGTAGTATTGTGATGATTTCTATTGAAAATAATTTTTAAAAAAAAATCTTAATTCTAAATAATGTTTTTCCTTTTTGATAAAATAAATAAATAATAATATCTCGGATAGAAAAGATATATATTATCTACAAATAAATAATTTTTTTTCTATCATTCACATATTTATTTTTAATCATTGAATCACGTGAAAATAATGAATCTGATGTACTATTTTGTTATAAAAAAGTTGTTTATAAGCAAAACGGTTGACATATATCTTTCTATCAAGAATATCATTATCTATTTATTTTATCAAAAAAGAAAAACATTATACAACTATATCTCGAATCTCGATGCTATTCATTTTTATTTCGATAACTCCAACGACTGATACATTATTTGTAATTTTTTAATTAATCCAACTCAAAAGGTCCATGATGATTATGTTTTTTAAGAATCATTTCTTCAACGTGCATGGAAACAATTCCATTATGAGAATCTATATACCATAATCAATCCTCGTGATTTATAGACAGTGTTTACCATTTTCAATTTGTTTGAAACAGGTCCTTTATAAATTATTTTTTAATTTACCAAATAGTCCATCTCATATGAGCTTTAGTTCCAAAAACTTATGAAGAATTTTTTTTAAAGCGAAATATTATTGATCAATATAACTGTGAAATATAAATTATAATAAAATATGAAATAACTTTTTATCAAATTTTATTTACCTTCAAGTAAACTCTGAATTGCCAGAACATCATTCTCCTAAGAACTAAATGATTTAAAACAAATTAATTAATTAATGAAAAATGAAATTAAGGAAAATAAAGAATGAAAGATCAAATGACAAAATAATGATATTTTAAAGAACTAGGTTTTTTTCCTACTTATACACTATATATGGTTAGAATCAGAACTGAAATCCTTCAAAACCATATCATGTTAATAGCAAATCTTCTAAGGTGCCTACTTTGCTCTTTGCATGGAGTGTTGTATATGATTAGTGTAACATCAACTATGAACAAATTAAATGAATAGTATGATATGAGCATGCATGTATCACAAACATGTTGCCATCATATGTTTATAAATTGTTAAAACCAATAGATTGATGAAGGATTCTTATCATCTTCTTGGCACGGGGGATGTGATTCAAACATCCAAGGTGTGCACATGTTAGTTTTAAGGTATGAAATCACATTTCCAAAAGTGAGAGTGAAAGTTGTAGTTAGTTTTTTTTTTTTACGGCGGAAAAAATTATAGGTAGTTACTTAGAGTTTGATGTTCACATAACAATATCAAATTCTCTTCATTCACGAGAATAAAAAGTGAAAGAAATTTTGTGTAAGCTAGTAACATTCTTGAAAGTAAACTAAATCATAAATGATTTCTCAAAACTACAAAATGGGAATGTTCCATAACGTACTTCATTATTCCAAAAATATTATAATAAAAAAAGTAATTAATATTTCATTCAATCATAATTATATATGTAAATTTATTTTAGTTCTATTATATGTAGGAATTTGAGTATACCATAAAGTGGCTTGGTAGAATAACATAAGAATTCGAGTGACAAAGTACTCTCAAAACAAAAACAAATATCAAATATACGTGGAAATAAGAGGTTGCTGTGCATGCTTACACGGACTTCTATGATCATGCTAGAAGAGTGGATTCTGTCTCACGATCATGCTAGAGAAGTGGATTATGTCTCCGCATCTGCTGAGAAATCAAGATCAGATCATTTTGACATATAGGAGGGCATAATAACATGGATTTAACTCACTTAATGTAAAGTAAGAAGTTAATAAAACAAATAACTAATATTTGATTCACCCATAATTTATTTGTTAGAAACGCCGTCTAATAACCATTTTTAATAGCGCTTGATTGATGAGCCTAATTTCTTAAAAGAGAATAGTCATGCTACACAACAAGAAAACAAGCATTTTGTGAGGGCTTTTGCCCTCACAAAAGGGTATAATCAGCCACAAAGGTGGCTTTTGTGAGGGCTTTTGGCAGCCACAAAGAAGCTGATCACAAAATTTTGTGAGGGCTTTTGCAGCCATAAAGTGGCAGAAACAGGTTGGCATTTGTGAGGGCTTTTGCAGCCACAAAAGACAGACATTTGTGAGGGCTTTTGCATCCACAAAAGTCTGCCTTTGTGAGGGCTTAGGCCGCCACAAAGAACAGACTGATTTTAAAATCAGCTTTTGTGAGGGCCCAGGCCGCCACAAAATCCCTCCTTTGTGAGGGCTTAGGCCGCCACAAATGGCCTCCAGATTAAAAAAAAAAAAATTGTGAGGGCTTAGGCCGCCACAAAATATTACGTATATTAAAAAATTAATTTTTTTAAATTCAAAATTAATTAACGTATTATAACGCATCAATTAGGAAGCTTACATCTCGTTGATATCTCTCTTCTCCTAATGATGACATCTCCCATAGGAGCGACTTCATCTAAAAGTTAACTCTCTCCAATCAAAATGATATAATTAAGTACACCTATCGTCGCTAACGATATCATAATTATAACAATGATTTCCAAAATACGTTTAAAAATCCTTTCTCACTTCATCATAACTCATGGAAAACATATTCAACTATATAACAATTTAATATTCAAATACTTTATAACTCATAAATAAATCAAACTATTAACATACTATTTAACAAATACTATGAAAATAATTAAAGGACGAAATCGAGATAATTTCAAATGTTGTGCTTCCCCAATTTTTAAATAAATACTTTAACATAGAAAACAAGTAAAATAATAATTATAGCAAAATAAAAATATGTGACAATGATTGTTGTCTACTCACAAATATGAAGAATCGCCTAAGTTTGTAATCTAATAACTCTTAAAATAGCAGACAAGACCTCAACTAACAAATACGTGTATAAAAAATATTATCAAGACTTTAGAAAAATTATTATAAAGTTTAGCTAACTCTAGGAAACCATAAAAATCCATTAAATATATTATAAACACAAATAAGATTTTTTTAACAAAACTACATTTTTTTTATAGATTCATCACTACAAGAAAAACACCATTTTGTGGCCAACTTTATAAATATTTTGTGGCCGAATAAAACTCTCACAAATTAGTGACCGAAAAAGCCCTCACAGATGTCAAAATTGAAATTGGTCTTTATTTGTGGCTGAAAAAGCCCTCACAAATTTTTAAATATTTAACTGGATTTTGTGGCTGCCTAAGCCCTCACAATGTTGTGATTTTGTGAGGGCTTAGGCAGCCACAAAATCAAGTTAAATATTTAAAAATTTGTGAGGGTTTTTTCAGCCACAAACAAAGACCAATTTCAATTTTGACATTTGTAAGGGCTTTTTCGGTCACTAATTTGTGAGGGTTTTATTCGGCCACAAAATATTTATAAAATTGGCCACAAAATGGTGTTTTTCTTGTAGTGGTACATGTATTATTTCATTCACTCGTAATTTTATTATATATATACATATAATATTAATAATTATTTTATTTTTTAAAATAAATTACTTTTTTAAAGAATCAGATCCTAATGATGTATGAGAACTATATTAAAAAGTGATATTGTCCGGCAGTTGAAATTTATTTACTAGTAGACGTTTTGAATTTCGACTAAAAGTCTGCAAAATACTTAAAATGCCTATTTGCCTTAACTTATACTACCTTCCAACTTCTGAAAAATGTAATTTACATTAGGCAGATAGGGACAGTATATTTTGGACTTCTCAGTATTTGGTTCTATTCTTTCTATCCGAAAATTTATACTTTTTGACTGGTGACCTGTCTATGACCCACCCGAGTGCTCAATAAGTGGATCGGATTACTTGGATTTTGGTCAGATGCCGTGATTCTGTCCACCCCTAGACATAATAATATATCTCAACTATCCGGATCCTAATAATATCATAATTATTCAGATAACAGAGGACATAATACTATTCGGAAGTACAAGTCAGAGACATTATTGAAAGACATAAACTACTGTCTACTGACTATGACTAATGAAATGGTGCTGTCAAAAATACTCGGCTCCATTCAGATCTACACTAAAAATAAAATAACAAATAATCATTTTAATGGCTTACAAGGAACAGACACGATAATTAAGAGGCAAAATATGGCCTCAAATTTTCTGGCTTTGGCAATATGAAGAGTGGATGCCTAGCTTTTAAATAAACAATTTGCTTCGACTATGTAGTGCTTTGCCAAGATAATTAATTTGACAGACTATATGACAACCAAATGGTTATTGACTTCGAGTGTGTTTGGTTATGTGGTGGTTATAATTGATTTTAGTAGAATTGATTTTGATTAAAAGTAAGTTGAATATAAATTAATTTATGTTTGGTTACATTTTTGTAAAAGTGATTCTGAACAACTTATATTGTTTGGATAGTTTGAACCAAAATTTATTTTAGATGTATAGTTACCAAATTAGGTTTTAATACATGTACTTATATTTAATTTATATTTTACATAAGTATTCATTAAATTTATGTTGCATTATTAATTTAAGCATTTATAGATTATTAAAACTTTTAAATAAAAAAACATATTGTTTAGACTATTTTTCCGTTAATATAGTGTTTAATTAGTTACATATATAACTGCCAAAATGGATTGATATCTTTGTTACATATACAACTAATTGACCACGAAGCCTGCATTTCCTAATTTACCACAAATGGAACTTTTGAGGTTGTGTGGAATTCAATGGATTTGAAGTTCATAAACTTCAAATTGATCAAGGTTTATTATAATGATTGCTATCAGCATTTTGGCTAATCAATTGCTATAACTTTATTGTAGATTAAATTTATTTAATCTACAAGTATCCTCCTATTGTTCAAAATCATCAGAGCAACAAGGGTAAGACCTATCTTCAAGAGATTTACTTTTCAAAAGTCATTGAGCCAATTCAACCAAGGATCCCACACTAAGGGAAATCTCATACTACACTTTCTCCCACACTTGAAGTCTTAGCGTGCATTCACTAAGCCAACTCCATTGGTCAATGATTATAACATATAAGCATTTAAACTCTCATAATGAAATCATATGTAGAGCTTTTGAAATTAATGAGTAACAGAAAATAAGAGCACATAGTTACGCAATTGCTTGTGACAGGAAATGAACAATATAAAGAATATATGATAAAAATAGCAATCAACTACTTGATAAAACATGGGTGGGTCGTAAGGTATTCATGATGCTGAAAACTACTTCCTATATTCATCCCACCTAAAACATGATTGCAAATTTTAATTAACTAATATAAATAATAAATAATAGGCAGCTTTCTCATCAATCAACTGCAGAGTAGTTTGATCAACAAACCATCCTAAATGGCTAGTAACTACATATTTGAATGATAAAACTCACATGAAAGGTTGGGAATGACATCAACAAAAGAAAAATTATTACTAGTAAAATATGCTATGGAAGGTTACCTGAAGTTGAAGAATATTGGACCCAAAGCAAATGTTACTCCAAAATCTGGAAACGGTCAGTAGAACATTGAATTGAGGGGAGTTCAAAACCAAAAGAAACTACATCAACATGAGGTTTCCACAGCAGAGAGTTTAGTTAAGGAAAGAATGAAAGTGGAAGTGGGAGTAGGAGAGAATGGATAGAAGGACTGTGATTTAACATTAGTATAGTAGAAATAATAACTAGTAATATTCTATTAAGGAGAATGACTCTAGCTCAACTGACAAATGTTTAGGTTGGACGACTTCTCTCGAACATTTTGTGTGAGTTAATTATGATGAAATTTATCAATAACTTGTTAGCAAAATGTTGCATAAAATAATATAGCTCAATATTATTGAAGCAAAGTATGCAAAACAAAGTACAAACATAAGATAATGTTAATGAACCTAAAAAAGTTAATTGATCTTGAATATCATAACAAACTCATTTGAGACCCATTGTGGTTTACTTATTCATGATACTAGAACTAAAATTACAACAAATGCATAAAATTATGATTATTCACAAAAAATAAGAAAACTAACCAATTCCATAGTTTTCATGGAAGAAGAAGAATCTTAAAATACAACAAGGTAACACAAACCCTACCTATCAATTTAAGCCCTATCCCCATGTCACAAAACAGAGATAGCTCCAGCAGAATGAGAACTCTCCCACACTTCAATACCTTCAACATCTTCTCTGCTAATGAACAACCTATCCCCACCACCTTCAATCTTCTTGATCACTCCTTTCTCCGAATCCTCTCTCTTATCAACAAAATTCCTCCTATAAAGTCCCTCACCATCCCCATCACTCTCACATTCCGCCATATCTTGAACCCTAGACCAAACCTCCAACCCACCACCTCTCCCCACAAAAACTTGCCCCTTGTAACAATGCACTAAACTATTAATGCTACCATCACCACCATTTGTCACCAAACTAGGGTTCTTCTCTTTCAAATAAACCCAAGGATCGTCTCCCAAACGACGTATATCAGCCATAGCTAAATCTCCTGACTTTGAACAAAGCTTAAATAGTAACAACTTTTCAACATCAACATCTATAGCTGAAAACGAATCACCGAACCTACTACTCCTACCCGCACCTGGTTCGTTCGTTTCCCAAACCACTTCCCCGGACCTAGGGTCCCACAGCCGGATGTAACCGGAGTAACCGAATGCTCCTCCTGTGACCGCACTTCCAACTAGGACCCCGGTCGCAGGAATCCACGTTAGCTTCCCGGGAACCATGTGCTTCGCTTGGTTCCCGGATTGTCGACCTAACTGCGATACGATCTGAATCTTAGCTTTATCAACCTCGAGGATGCAATTCTCCCTGTGAGGACAATCGAATGAGGCGAAAACGGAATTCTCCGAAGCGGTTATCGAGTTGACTCGCGCCTTGAAGATTCGCGGATCAGAAGGATCGCTCCAATGGAGCGATCCGACGTGGCGGCTACCGGAGAAATTGTAGAAATGTAATCCGGCATCGGATTCAGATCCGACAGCCACGATTTCCGGCCAGACTCTGCAGATCGAGTTAATTTCGTCGAGGTGAGTGCGGAGAGTTGCGGCGTGGATGAGGTTCCAGTCGTAGCTGGAGAGTTGACCTCCGTGAGCGATCCAAACGGAGCCGTTTTCAGCGGCGGAGAATGTAGAAGGGAGACCTTCTGATGCAGGACGAACGGAGTCAACGATAGATGCGTCGATGCCAGAGAACGGCGGTGGAGAGGTGGCGGCTCGGAGGTAGGAATCAATGCCATAGAAGAGTGCTTCGTCGGTGAGTTCTTGTTTGGAGAATCTGCGCGCGGTGGAAGGTATATGATTAGTGCGGAGGAGAGAGAGGAGGACAGAGAATATTTCCGGGTCGCGGTCTATGAAGACCGGATTCGGGTCGTTGGAAAAGCGGTTGGAGAGCGCGAAGAGGAGAGAGTCTGGACCGCCGGAGCGGATGGTGGACAGGGTTGTCTCGAAGAGCTTCCCGCCGACGTTGAGCTTGATGCGGTCGTTGGCGTGGGAAGTGCTTTCTTCCTCCATTTTTGCAACAACAATAATTTTCTTACTAGTATTATCTTGCCTATTGATTTTTTTCAATATGTAACACATTTTCTTTCTTTATTTAATAAAATATTTATTTCTCAAATACTGTGTCTTCTGATTAGGTGTCTTTTTTAATAGAAGATTAATTAGATGTCTTTAAGGTAAGATTACAATAGTACAAGTTACCTTGGATAACAGACTGGTTTTAACATAATCCCAATCCAATTTTATCCAAAATTCATCACACCTAATTAAAACTAACTCGTTGCATTCATGATGTTGTACCCTGCAGTTTTCAGTGTACCATGAAGACAACAACACAACAATATTGCACCAAAATATCTTACCATAGTTCAAGGATTTTTATAATGCCACAAAAATTCTTACAAAAAATATTTCATAAGCCAAAGTTCTATGGAGACACAAATGTTATTTAGAAGCAATTTGTCTCTACCAATGTTCAAAGCTAAAAAACTCTGAATTTTTTTTTTAATAAAAAAAAAATATAAATTCTAGACGCACTAATGGCACTAGTTCTTATAAACCTCTTGAAATACCCATGTAATAACTATTTATTCAAAGTCGAGTTGTAATACCCATATAATGACTATTTAAAGTATTTCTTAAGTTTTTGGTACTTAATACATCATACTCAATGCACATTTCAACAAAACAATCTCTAACACACCTATATCCTATAATAAGATGCACAATATATATCACTCCCTGCATCAAACATAATTTCCCTCGAGGAACCAAGTATATAAGAATAACAAAAATACAATAGCTAGTTAAAAGAGGTTAAAGTGACCACTTTCTTCATATTTCAGTAACTGTTGAATTTTATTGGCTGAAGAGATAAAGATCAACATCAAAACATGCTTCATATCACTGATATAAGCATGAGGATGATGAGAAGATGAAACAAGATTGCACAATTGAGAGATGTGAAAATCCTCTATGTTTGAATAAATATTGAGAGACTACATAATGACTAGTTCGAAAAAAAACAACTACTTTGAACAATGGCTACCTTGACTAACATCATTACATCACATAATTCCATATTTTTCTCTAATCAAATTACCCAACATCTCATGATCTCGTAGTTGTCTATGTGTCATCCTGGATGTATCCTTGAAGAGGAACTCCAGCTCAAACTCTCTCTCCTTCATATTCAACTCTTTCTCCTTCAACTTATTTTGTTCATCCTGGACGCGAGCCAATTCTCCCATGACGAGAACTTTTGACTTTGGAATCTCTTGTACTTCAACTAGCTCAACATTAACAGAAGATGTTTCATCCGATTTTGATTTTCCCTTTCTTTTTTCTACTTCTGTCCCCGATGGACAAACCACAGTAGGTGATGTTGTGTTGTATTCACAACTTGATGGTGTGTCCAAATTAGATGAGATCGAGTATGCTCCAGAAGCAGAAATCTTTGTTCTCTTGCTAGCTCCTTCAAATGATGTTTTTGACCATTTAGGTTCATCTTTCAACAGTCGCCATGCAAACTCCAACTTGAATTGCTCACCTACATCTTGATAATAAATCGCATATGCATCTCCCATGATGACAGACTCGGAGCTATCACTTTTCTTGTTTTGAAAAGCTAGTGTGTAGCACTCTACAAACTTTTGAACTATGCTATTCAACTTATGCCATCGAGATTTTATTTGTGACACTCCCCTCGCTTTGAAATGGCCACGATTCTTATTGTACCTATTTTTAATTCTTAACCAAAAGGAATCTGCTTTTTGGTTTCCCTCCACAACTGCATTCTTCTTGGGAACATTTAGCCATGCTTGGATGAGAATTTTATCTTCTCCCGGGGTGAACCTTATTCTTCGGTTTTTTTGAGTTGATTGTTGTTCTTCACCAAGCATAATATTATCCGACCTGACTTGGGTTGAAAATGATGGGGTTTGAGCCTGAAAACAGTACCACAATAAATCATATCAGTATATAAACACATACATTTTTTTAGTGACTCAATATATAAGAAGGACAAAATGTAGACTAATTGTAGGAGAAAATAAAAGTGTCCGAAGGTTCTGCATTCAATTTGAATTACCAATGCAAAAATAAAATTGGTGTTATTTGAAAATAAGTGTGACAAATGAATGACATCACCAGATCTTTGCATATACAGTTTGTTTTCCTTTTGCTCTCTTCAATAGCAGTTTAATTGAAGGAATTCGACCATAAGCATGAAGGTTTAAAGTAGATGCTACATCACAGAAACAAATTAAGGAAATGTGATTCTAAGTCCATCAACAAACTTAAACCAGGGAATGAAAAATAGTGACAACAGTAAAATTATAATATGGAATAAGTGATATAGCCGTACACGAGAAAAGTAATTGGGATCAAATACCTTACAGTCCACAGATAATGCAAGAGCAATATTGCTAATTTTCATATGGTGTTTCAGGATGAAATTAATACATTTTGCTAACAAGATGTGGAGAACATTATAACTACTGAGCATAAAAGTCACTAACAAATACCTTAGATAGACCAGTCAAACCATCTCTAACTTTGGGAATGATTATAATATGAGGAGGAGCTTCGGGAGCTATATCCCTAAAGGCAAGGACCTATCAAAAGAAAAGAAAAAATGAAAGGATTGTCAATTGCTAAGAATGACATACCACAAAATCAAACAAAATAGCTTGAACACAATAACAGCTAATGAAGAAACCATGCTAGCCAACACTTACTTCTAAAAAACCATATGACTAACATTTAATAGAAGGTGCGATGAGAATAATTTCCTCAAGTTTTGCAAGCTAGTCATACTTATTTTTTCCTTAAACAATGTGTCAGAGACTATATCATAATAGGTTCAACTTTCAAGTGCAAAATATGGCCATCATTCAATGCTTAGTTTCTTTTAACATTGGATACCCATTGAACCAATTTAAGTTATTACCTAATCAACAAGCATTGAACTAATGAGTAAAGAAAAGTTAACCAGAGGTTCAGCAAACAATATAAAAGATCCATGACTTTCATTGTGAAACTGGAATAACAAAAGATAACAACACTTTATAGGACAAAAAATGAAATTCAACAAACATTTTTTATAGTTGCAGAACTGTTTTATCTTTGGATAGTAGTATATAAACTTCTCAATGTTATAATATGTGGCACAAAGAAGCGTATATATAAGCCATAAAGCTATAATAACGTACCTCATCATCCTCATAAAACACAGTAGAAGGAATCTCCTTTTTGATTATACTGCTAAACCTGTTCATCACAGAATACATGAGAAAATACATGAACTAAAAATAAATAAACAAAATCACAATAAAGGGGGGGACTAAGAATGAATTTGCATCAAACATGTATCTTTCTATAATAGCCATCTAAACAACACGTTTACAATTATGTAATTTTTGTGGACATAACACCTTTTTTATTCTTTTATGATGAAGAACGGGGGAAAACAAATTGACCCATTAAGCCTAACAAATTCAAAATGTAAGCTTTAAAGGGTTTTTGCAAATTAACCGATGATATAATCGTATAACAGATTTTGAAGGAGAAGAATGCAGGATCGAAAAACTCAGAGGTTAGAGAAACAAATGGATGGAGAGAGAAAGGGAAAATGAGAGTGGAATTAAAAGCTTACATGGTGGGATGATCGGATTCAGAGGCAAGTGGGGGAGTAGTTGCAAGAGCAACTTCTTTCTCTGAAGCCATACACAAAAGAACAAACGTGGATTCTATGCCAAATAGTGTCTCGTTATATGAACATTTATCGCGATGATTTGTGTTGTTTTTTTAGACCAAAGTGTTAAATATTTGTTAATTAAGTTAGGATTCATGATCGATAATTTGTGTATTTTAATCTAGAACTTTTGTTACTTAAACTTTTTTTAGAAAAATATTAATAAATTTATTGTTATGTTAAGTTTTTTTATCCGAAAACTCTTATATTCATTTGTTGTTTTATATCATGTCCCTTTTTTTTTAATAAATATCTAACCAAGGTTAGTTTTAATACACTTAAAAGTTTAGGGTGTCATAAATTTGGCAAGCTCGAGAGATGGGTTTTCTTAAAAAAATAACTCACTTAAAAATAAAAACATTAATAAACTTTGAATTTTAAATATCAATCTTGTGAAAGATATCTATTTTTGAAATAATTACTTTAAAAAGATACTTTTGTGGTTTTGAATAACAATTTTAAAAATACCGGTCTTTCAAATAACAACTTCATATTATAAATTTTAATTTTTTATATTATTTTATTAAAAAAATGTAAATAAGAAAACATAAAGTCTAATTTATTTTTATTTATCTATCTCTCACTTATTAAAAATTAACAACATGAGTAAATATATAAGTAGAATCTAAAAATTAATGATTATTTCACTCATGAGACACATTTTTAGTGGATGTTAGGTAACCAACAATTTTTTAAAATTAACTTAGAAATAACTATAAAAAATATAATAATATAATATTATTTTTAATTATTTTTATAAGAGATAATTGAATTATAATCTGATCAAGAATAATACATAAACTCTTACCAAAATTCGTGTGTTTCACTAATTTTTGAAAAATATCATTAACACGTTTTTCAGTATGAGAATAATTTTCTTTAAAAAAAATTTTAAGCAAAGAGACAAAATTAGTACCAATATCATAGGGAGGAGACAAAATGGTAGGTGCGCTAGAAGATCGACTATAAAGAACTATATGAGTATATTAAACATTAATTTGTAATCATAATTTTCCAAACGCTACAATTGGAGATAGGGATGAGAATAGATTAGACCGACCGACAATGGCCTACGACCTATTCTAGTTTAGATCAGAGTATACTTTTTTCTAAAACTGATAAGGTCAAAGCTTATAAAAAAAACCTATGTAGTTAAAAATGTCATAATATATGTCACATAATAAGCCTTTTAACTATTAGGTTGGTCTATTTAAATAAATATAAATAATATTCTTTTATTACATTAGTTATTATATTAAATATTGATATTTTTGTTATATATTCAACTTTTAATAATTTATGCATATTAACCTCATTTAGTTTATAACATATTTAAATGTATTATTATAAAATATAATTTAAGTATAATGCATATAAAGTCATATTTTTTAAAATGTGATGTTAAATATCAAAATAAAACTTAATTTCATTGACATATTAACTCGTTAATCTATTTAAATGTATGTTTGATTACTCATTCAAAAATGTTAAAATGAAATAAGTTTTTAAGCAGACTAACAAATCTGAAGTAACAATGTCGATTTACAAGGAAGGGGTTTTGAATTGTAAATATATCTTTTAAAAATTCCTGTTAAAAACTTAAGAAAATAACTCAAGATTAATCTTGGTTAGTAAAACAGAGAAACAGAGAACGTTCTTGATTTTATTATAAAACAGATAACGTTCTTTGATTAGTTTAAAACATAAACTCAATTTGTGTTTTATCTTAGTTAATCAATTAAGTTTAACAAATAAAGAGATAGGATATAGAATACCACACAAAGAAATATCATAGTTCACCCAACTTGGGTTACGTCCAGTCCTCGCACTGTGAGATTTTCCACTAAGTGTTTAAAACAAAGAACCTTCTTGATTTTACAGCACCTAGTCTAGATCAGCCTTGATCTGTTTTAATCTCTATTACTTTCCACCCAGAAAGCAACAACAGCACCTATCTAACTTTGATAGAATTCAATGCAATCTAAACAAACTATAAATAAACTCTTATAGTTTGAGTTTTTACAATAAGATTGATTTTGACAGAATCTAAGGTATCTCAACTCTTGTTTGAAATTTGATTCTTTACAAAGAAACCAGTAATGATCAAACAATCTGATATGAGATTTTTAGAACTGCTTCTTCTTTGCGAATTTTGAGAATTTCAAGTATGTATGTGATTGATGTTTGAGATTTTACAGCACTTGAACTTCTTGTTTTGCTCCTGGATATTGGCCTTCTATTTATGGGCTTTAGAAGCATTTAATGAGGGTCAAAAAGAGCTGTCGGTAGTGCTCTGTATTTTTGACTGAAACCAATATTTCATAATAAAAATAATCCAGCCATTGATTTAAAAACTGTTTTTTGACTTTTCTGTTAAAGCTTTAAATCAGTTTTATCTTATAGTAAAAAAGCCTTTGAAGCTTCTTCCTTGATCTTGGATGGTACAGTTTCGATCTTGAGTCTTGAATGTAGCCCATTGAGTTTGAAGAAGAATTATAAGTCATTGCAGAAGAGAAGATGTTGCTGATGGAGTTATGCAGAAAACGAAGATTGATTATCAATTTGGATCTGTCAATTTGATCTTTCTGGATATTGATGATCAATTTGGAGTTCTTGTTTTGATCATTCTGGATGTCATTTGTAATGTCTTATCATATATCAAGGTTGATCAAACTTTCTTGACAGATTGATTTTAGAGTTACAAACTGTTCCTATTTTTGACTGTTTTTTTGAGTCCTTGTATTTTAGTGATCAGATAGCTTTTTTGATCTGGGATGAGTCCTACTTGTTCTTTGTCGTGTACTGATTCTATTTGAATGAAATTTCGAGGCAGAATCTTTGTTAAAGAGGTGGAGAATGATTGGTCAATATGTTGTGATGAACATTCCTGAAACTGGAGATCATTTTCTGTTTTTATGCAGAATGTTCTTATTGTTGTCTTTTCTGCTTTGCTTGATTATGTTCTTAAATAAATTCACTCAAAAGCACAAGTTAAATTAACATATCATTTTAGAATCATAATTAACTTTCTTAATTAACATTTATTTATTTTCATCAAAATTTTAAATATGAAGTTTGTCTCAACAAAATCATACCAGACTTTTATAAAAGTTAGACTCATGCGTAAAAACTAAGTTTATGACATGCCACATGTCAAACTTAGGCCTTGAATTTTGACACGCCAGACTCAGACCTAATAAAATTGAACTCGATTTAGCTTATTGGCACCCCTACTTATAGAATATCGTCTATGCACTATATGAGTAAATAATTGTTTTTTTTAACAAATTAATCAATTAATATTTTGTACTTTAACGTTATTTTATTTCAACGTCTTACAATTTAGTTTCATATATTATTCAACAACTAATTATTGAAACGTATTTTTTTCATAAATACTTTTTAAGTAATCTAAATTTTGGATCAAATTTATTCTTAATTTACGTATATATTTGGTATGATTATGTTTGGAATATAGAATAATCTAATAATTTTGTGTTATTTTGATTTTTTTTAAGATTTTATTTTATTTTAAGATGTAGTTAATTAAGCACAATCCATTGATTAAGTATTTATTTAGGAAAAAATTATATGTTATTCATTGAATTCATGAATTAATTCTTAATTTAATTAAACCTAATCAAAGTTGATTCAAAGTTAATACGATTCATTTAAAATTTCTTTAGATAATTCTACATGTTATGATATTGTTTGAGATGTAAATGGTTGACTTGTCCAATATTTTTTATAGTAGAGTTGGTTCTTATCACGTAGTAGTGCAAGTCCATAGTAAATTTTGAGTTTAAGGATGTGTATCAAGCTTTAAAATAAGTCAACCTTACTTCAATTTTTTTAAATTAGACTCTAAGTTGGAGTACATTAAATTCTTTTGAAAATAATTTTCAAGGGATTTTTTATTTCCTTTTTAAATTTTTTTACACTGATAATTTAATAAGGATATTTATATATTATTCTTTTCGTAATTTAAATTCGTATCCATTTTTTGTGTTTATTTATCAAGAAAATAAATAAAATCACTTAAAAAATTCGTGATGTTTTTTCCTTTCTTTTTCTCATGGCAATAGTGGGGTCATGGGGGCTACAAAACTGTGTGACAAAAGGCGTATATATACACACTAATATTTTACGAAAGAAAAACCACATGTTGGAGTGAGGTGAATGTGATTGATTCCCAATCCTGAAAACCCTAGCATCCACTCTCACTTCACTCGAACAAAAACCATGGTGAAGAAGCGAAAACTCCCAGCTAAATCTTCTCAACCAGCAGAGGAACCCCCACTCAAGCAGCATCAACCGGAGCCGGAGCTAGAACCGGAACCATACATCCCCGCCGAAGAATACGAAGAAGTCGAAGAAGAAGTTGAGGAAGAATACGAAGAAGTAGAGGAGGAAGAGGAGGAAGAAGAAGAAGAGGAGGAGGAGGAGGAAGAAGAAGAACAACCTCAAGGAGTCGAATACCAAGACGAAGACGAAGAACCAATCCAGAAGCTTCTAGAACCTTTCACTAAAGACCAGATCGCGAGTCTTCTTTGCGAGGCGGCTTCTAAACACCGTGACGTGGCTGATCGGATCCGCAAAATTGCCGATGGAGACGCGGCGCACAGGAAAATCTTCGTTCACGGTTTAGGATGGGACACCACCTCCGCAACCCTAATCAATGCATTTTCGCAATACGGTGAAATCGAAGACTGTAAAGCGGTTACTGACAAAGTTTCCGGTAAATCCAAGGGTTACGGTTTCATCCTCTTTAAGAAACGAAGCGGAGCGCGAAACGCGTTGAAGGAGCCTCAGAAGAAGATCGGTAACCGTATGACGGCGTGCCAGCTGGCATCCATAGGTCCCGTGCAGAATTCTCTGCAACCTACGCCGCAGGTTACGCCGCAAACGTCTGAGTATACGCAGAAGAAGATCTATATCAGTAATGTTGGCCCCGATCTTGATCCTCAGAAGCTTTTCACGTTTTTTTCGCGGTTTGGAGAGATTGAGGAAGGGCCGTTAGGGCTTGACAAGGCAACGGGAAAACCGAAAGGGTTCTGTTTGTTTGTTTACAAGAGCGCTGAGAGTGCGAGGAGGGCGTTGGAGGAGCCTCATAAGGAATTCGAGGGACATATTTTGCACTGCCAGAAGGCAATTGATGGACCTAAGGTGGTGAAAACACATCATCAACAACAACAGCAACAACACGTGAATTCATTGAATCCGTTGAATCATCTGAATCAATTGACTCAGAGGACGCAATATCAGAGAAATGACAATGCTGGATTTGTTGTTGGTGGTGGTGGAAGTAGTGTTGCAGTTAGCCAACAAGGACATTTAATGGCGCCGGCAGGACAAGGACAGGCGGTTGGGTACAATCAGGCTGCTACTGCCGCAGCAGCGCAGGGCCTGAACCCTGCGCTGACTCCGGCGCTTGGACAGGCTTTGACGGCCCTGCTAGCTTCTCAGGGTGCTACTTTGGGATTGACTAATTTGTTGGGGAGCCTTGGAACGAGTACTGCGGTTAATCCAGGTGTTCCTACTGCGGGACACGGAGTTCAGAGTGGATACAGTGCTCAGCCTGGTATAAATCCAAGTGTTATGGGAGGAGCATATGGGAGTTCAGTGCCGCAGGTGCAATATCCGAACCAGCAGGTTGGACAGGGTGGTTCTGGAAGAGGGCAATATGGTGGTGCTGCACCTTACATGGGGCACTAGGTGGGTCGCAGGTATGTTGAATTTATGGTATAGGTATTATTTTTCCTTGAATATTGGTTTCTTCCCCTCAGTTTTAGGCTGTTTATATTTTTTTATATCTGTTGGTGCTGTAGTTTTTACTTGTGATGAGAAATAGGGAAACTTTTCGGAGAACGTTAAAGTAAGCTAGTTTTAGGGACTAATCCTAGTATCTAATTTTCAAGGGTGTGAAGTAGGGTATATTGATTGAATATCATTAGCTCACTTTATTCCTTGCCTTTTCATTTTTAACACAACAAACTTGTAGTTCATTGATTTGTCTTTTTATGTTCTTTTACTTCCCCTTTTCCCAGGGTTATCGCTTCCCGAGTTCTCTGTTATGATCTTTGTTAGTTCTTAGAATGGAGTTACGATGCTCTGTTTGGAATATACTTGCTTACTCTTTTACCTCCTAGCTTCACAGTCATGCATAATGAATACTGATGCATGCTCGCGTCCAATATTTTTTAATAGTTGGAACTTTTGGTGAATATACATCTTTGTACATAGCTTTTTCTTTAATGTACACAGCTTTATTTTCAAAGGCTCATACATCAATAAATTGGACAAGCTTTATTATTTCAGCTTGATTAAAAAATTTAAGTTGCACTATTACAACTAAATGTTGGTAAGTTTTTGGGTATGCGTTGGATGTTGGCAATTAGGAAAAGTGTTAATGTTTAAGGGAAAGCATCAAAGACTGATTCATATAGTCCCTTGAATAGGATACAGTGGGCTCTTGCATTGCAGGCTTGTGTCTAACCCTCCCTGAATTGATGTTTGTCAATTTCACGAGAGTAGAGCGGATCTGGGTTATTTGTGACCTGATATTCTGAGGGGAAGGGAAGCAATGAATCTTTCAAGCTTATTACATATGATGGTGTGCGTTTTGGAAGTCAATGTTAAGATGTTGTTTGTAGCCTCAGTTTGATTTTGCATAGCCTTTGTTGTTCAGGAATTTTTATTCCCGCATCTCTCTCTCTCTCTTGTTTGCTCTAACTTTAATGATCCTATTATATTCTTGCATGCGTGCAAGTTAAGTAACTCATCAAGTTTCACTCATTCATGAAATTCCAAGTCAAGCTTATGGTCTGTTTCACCGTTTTTTCTTTAGTTTCACCCATTCATGAATTTCCAAGTCAAACTTATGCTCTATTTGGTTTGTTTTTTTAACTGATCTATGCATAGTAATTTTTCTCGTTTTCTTCTCGCTGCAGCATACGCATATCTTTCACTGTCCCTTTTTGATTGGTTTGTGGTCTTTAAATGTTTTTGGATAATAATGATTGCATCATTTTTTGAAGTTTTTTTAATAAAACATTTTGTACCACTACTTTAATATTTCCCGTATGTTCAATTGTCAAATCGTTTTGAGCTTGGTGTTTAACTTCCTATAATTCTCAACTAATTTTGCCAAAGCTTGGTTTTTGAACCCCTCTTTTCTATTTTCAACTTAAATTGTTTTTCATGCTTTTTTATTCATTTTGCAGATTCTACATAAGTGCATCAGTCTTTTATTACTGGCCTGGTGATTCTTCTGAAGTTTAAGGAGCTGATGCAATTGGCGTGTTTATAATGAAATATAAATTAGTACAATGATCAGACTATAAAAATTATCAAACCGAGTTCTGTTTTCGCCGCTTACTTTTTCATCCTTTCTTCTGTTTCAAAATATTGTACTATTTTGACTTTTAGTTTATCTTTTAAAAATCTATGGAACTGATTTTAGTAGTACTTTTAAGTTTGAACTATTGTTTTATCCGTACTAGAATGAATTTGAGATGCTGAACAAATTATATTTTCAAATTTATGTTTGTGTGAACCAGTGTGTAAGCTTGGTATTCAAGAGCCGTTTGACAGTGTTTTATATAGTTATTGAATACCATTTTCCCTTTTTTTAATTATTCAATTTAATTCTTACACGACTTTTCATTTCTTTTTTGAAATATGGTGATGAAATATGCTAAGTGTCATCTGTTATTGCTATCATCGCCATGATTAATTGGTTAGAAGCCAATTTGATAAGATTTGTTTTTCTTTTGCTTCTGTTAACCGTATGTGAACCTAATCTCTTACAGTTTTTTGCAGGTTTGACAGCCTTTCTTTTATATAAACATGCACCAATAATAAAATAAATCTACTACAAATAGAAAAAACAAATGTTGTTTTATTTAAATTTTGATTTGGACTTGTGAAAGTTCCACATTTTTGGAAATATTTTTATAAGGTTGATTTCCTCACCTAGGTTTGTGATGCAGTTTTTCTTTAGGCTTGATTGCAATTTCGGTCTCTTAGTAGCTAACTTTTGATTTAAAATCTTCAATGTTTTTTATGCTACTAAAAAGTTTCTCTCCCTTTTTCTACTAAAAATATCGATCAAATTTTCAATTTTAAAAAAAAAATTCACAAATTGAAGAGTCGTTTAACTTGTTTTCAATACCAGCTGATCATAATATAAAAATTTCTCAAGAGTCCCAAAATTTCCCCCTTTTTAGTATCTTGTTTCACTAAATTTCTAATGGCTATTTTTTTTAAATCCACATCCTATGTTCATCATTAACTCGTAAATATATGGACTGAAAACTAGAATTTAAAGGTTGTATGTAGAAGATAATTGATGGCAAGACTAAATTTGCTTAATTTTAAAAATACATGATTTGATTGGTCAGAAAACTTAAGCGATTAGGAGTTCAAATAGAGACCATATATGTAATCAAGTCTTTTCCTTACTCTCTCTTTTATACCAAAAGAGCACAACAAAAGAGGGCATTCTTTTCTTGGTCACAAAAATGTTGCCATCCTCTTTTTTCATAGCTTTTCTTATTTGAAAAATACTTTTGAGCTTGTCAAAGTTGCGTTAGGGATTGCTTCTCTTGGTACAACTATGTTGTTTTTATGTTGTGCCTTTTGTTGATTAAGTTTTATCTCAACTAACAAATATCGATATTGTTAGATTAGACATCTTGTCTCGAGTTCAAACACAGAATCTCGCAGTTGTGTGAGTTTATGGTGGTATTTATCATCTCTTCTAAGGACTATAAAAAAGCTGCACTTTTTTTTTTCTTCCTCTATTTTTTCATCTCAAATTTGCAAATGTCGGAGTAGTCACCTACCTTGAAACATAATATTTTGATTATCACTTTCATTTTGTTCATTTATAGTTGAAGCAGTTTTAAAGAAGTTTGTTTCAAAATGATGTTGAACGCAACTCAGTTTTCTTGACATCCTTTTTGATAATTTGAATTTTTTTTTCCAAACTTGATTATTTCATGTTTATGTTACAAGAAATCTATTTTTGTGTGTATGTTTTATTTTGTGGGTGCATTTATTAAATACTGCTTCTAAAGTAAAAGATGAAGTCAGCCCGGTTATAATGGACTTTTAGTAGCTGGTTATCCTCAAATAAATAAGGTGGCTTTTGTGGACTGGAAGGTAAGTAGCAGTACAGTATGTCTAATATGTTCTCTTTATTTGTTGTCTTAGTTGAAAAGCATGTTGACATACTTAGTGGTTGATGGTCTTTTAGTAGAGAAAAAACATTTGCACAGGTATTGAAGGAAAAATACCTTATTAACTATACTTGCATTGATCGAAAGGAAGGCATAGTAAATCTAAAATATAATTGAGTATTGATTCTTTGATTGGTTGTTGATTTAGCTCCTGTGTGATTAAAGTTTCAAAGCTCTATGGGCATGATAGAGTTTGGTGAAAACAGGTAATTGCTACTTCTGTTGCTTGTGACAAATCTCATATTTTCTCTGTTTAGAAATTAAAGTTCAAATGCTCCATGGGTGATGGGGGTATTTACAGGTTACGGTAAAAGTCATTGTATGTGCTGAATTATTAAGTGCCCTTTTATTGGATCCTTGACTCATTATTTTTTTGTTCACCCGAGATTGCATGGTTGAAAATAAATTATTGTACGTTGTGATATTGCATGGTGAATTGTATGGTAGTTGCTTTTCAAATGTCCGTGAGGGTCAATATTGGTTTTATTTTTATTTTAAGTGGGATTTTGTGAATTGGAGAGAGAGGAAGAGGTAATTGATTATTTAAGTGGCAAAATTAGAAATTAAAATGGCGTGAATAAATGCAAGAGGTGTAGTCCTCTTACTAAAGATATGTTTAATTTGAAAAGAAAGTTAGAAGAGGGACCAGCTTGAGAAAGAATATATAAAAGAAAGGGAGACCGACTTGAGAATGATTATAGTAGATTTAGTGTGTTGTTTGATGATAAAAGAAAAATACAAATAAGGTTTTCTTTCTCTCTTTGCTTGGTTGTATTTAAATTTATTAAATATACAGTAGTAATTTATAAGAAAAAAAGCCGTTGACAATCTGATCTGTCAAATTTGTGAAAATAAATAGAGGTATGTTTAGAAAAAAAAAGGAAAATAGTAAATGTTTGAAGGCTAAACTGGGGAAAAGTGAAAGGGTAAGAGTAGGTGGTTTCAGTTTCGTCTGTCACTCAGAAAGAACTTGATCAAGAATCAAATGCTCGACTTGACGATGGCATTTGACATAAAATTTAGATGTTCTTTTATTCTTTTTCTTCCATTCTTTAAGGGTGTTATATATTTTAGCATCAACTTACTTTTACTCATTTTACTGTGTAGTTAAAATTGTCTAGTATTTTTTGTAATAAACAAACTTGTTATTTTTATAATAAACAAATGAGTTATGATTTGATCATAAAAAATGGATAAATATGAACCAAATACATCAAAAGCATATATGATTGGAATATTTCTATTTGTTCCTTTTATTTAACCACTAGCGGTCATGTTATTTTGGTGTTTCCCTCATGTGATTGAGCTTGAGAACGCTAAAGAGTTTGCTTTGGCAAAGAGATAACGATGGATGTAAAAAAAGATAATAGAAACCTATGAAACATAGGTATTTGGTGAAGTGATACTTATCTAGTATCAGTATTTGTACCGTAGTTGTGGATATTCTACTTTTTTTCATTATTATATTGAGTGAAATTGATAATTTTTCTATATATTAATGTAATATTATTTGTGTATTTAAATTTATTTGTTGTTTTAACTAAATACAATTGATGGATTTTTAAATTTTGTTGTAATTTTTTAATATGAATTAAATAATTTAAGTAAAATTTATAAAAAAACTCATGGTTTTAATTGAAGTACTAGAACTTTGAATATTTCTTTCAAAAGTATGTTATTCCATACTAGTACCGATAATATTCCCTTATGTATCGTAGATGGAAACCTGTTTCACTGATTGAATAAAATTTAACTTGGATAGGTGAAATGAAGCTATTCCTTAATCTGTTTACAATCCATTAAAATTTTACAATTTTTTTTATAAAAGAATTAGCCATAAAATTGTTGTAAACAAGTTTAAAATATACTTACAGGTTACATTTTTGAGTTGGCACACTGATAAGCCTACGCCACTATTGGGGCAGTGTCAGCGTGATCACATTCACAGCTGCCTTAGTTGGATCTCCAACATTGAAGCTCCGCTATTATTTATTCTTTGAAAAAAATAAAAAAGAACCACATTTACTTTCAAATGATATATCTGAGTCGCATACGCATTTAGCTGGATGTGCATATTCATCTTTATCATTTACTTTGGGTTGAAACTGTAATAAAATGTTCATTAATGAATATATATATATATATATATATATTAATAGGATGAAAATCTATTGACTTCAGGAGTAAATTTATGATGAATTCAGATTATTTATTTAATATAACAATGAATTTTATTTAATTTAACAATTGATTATTAACATAATAATGATTAATCATACAAACTTCTATAAAAATTCAAAATTTGCAAATATATAATTTAGTCATTGATAGTTATGTATATTTTTAAAAGTTTATTATATATTATTTAAAATTATCTAATGGAGTATCAAACAATTTTAAAATTTTATAAAAAGTTTTGAAGTTAATATACTTAATTTTTTTTTTAAATTTAACAATTAATTTCATCGTTTATATTGAATTATTAAGTGAAGTAATTATATTTTTGGGGTCAATGGATTTACACTCATACTAATAAATCAATTTTGTTTAATTTTAACATGTTTATCTATGGATGTATTGTTCTCAGTGCCATGGGATTTATTAGATAATTAGGGTTATCGATTAATGTTGATTTATTTGACTTATATCTTCAAAGGAATCCAAATTTTGTTATTGATTTGAGAATTTTGTTGGTGGATAATTTATAAAGACATTTGTTTGAGACTTTCTTTAGGGATTCAAATAACAAACTTTATCAATATAAAAATTAGGGTCAGTCACCCATTCTGCAATAGGGTGTTTTGTGGGAATGAAGTGAACTATGGTCTTTCGACCCACATACTAATTGTTGTCAATTGAATTATGTTTAGTTTATGTTTGGAGCATCCTAAATTGATTATGGAGATGGAAAATTGATTGACATGTTGAATTATTTTCAAGTAGAATTGATTCTACCTTCACAATTGATTTTAATTTGAAGTTCAAATTTATAGCTTTAGTTTATACTTCAAAAAAGTAAATAAAATTAACTAAAATTAGCTGACAATCCTCTTGGGCCGACCATCATAAAGAGATTGTTTTGTGGGATTGGTATGTAGTCTTGGAAAAAATTTATCCTATATCCCACATTTGTACTTATATCCTTACAAATTTTTAAAAATGTCAAATATACTCTGAATTTATTTTACTATTTTATTAATTCAAATTAAAGTTTATAAATTGAATTTTAAGTTTTGTGGTACAGAAGGTTTTTATTGAAAAATTTATAAAAAAATTTCCAGTACAGGAGGAGATTACTAAAAAACTTATAAAGTAGTTTTCTGGTATACATCAAATCTTTATTTTTAATTTTTTTTAAAAATAACTTTTTTTTCTGGAAAATTTGGAAAAAAATTTATGGAGTGTAACTTATCTACTTGAAAACTTAGATAAAGTTTTCTAAAATGTAACTTCTTTACTGGAGAATATATATTGTGTGCTGAAAAATTTAAAAAAAGTTTTTTGATAAAATTAATTTTTATTTATTTATAAATTTTAAGGTTTACACAAAGGCAAAAAGATCATTTCCTTGCATTTATTGTGGTAAAACTTAAGTGTAAGGAGTATAGGATAAAACTTTCGTAGTCTTGTTATCTACTTGCTCATCGTGTGTTGCCAATTTAAACACATTCATTGAGTTGGGCATTATTAATTTTTTAATTAAAATATACTAGTTATATTAATATTTATCATAATTAATTAATAATATATTTTGATCATAGTTACACGGTATGACACCTTAAATAGTAATAAGAAGGGTTAATTAAACAAATTACCTCTAGAATTCATTGTTTCTATTGTGGTCGAGGGCTCTTGAAAAACAAAATATGGAGGATATGATTTTTCTCTAATTTTATCTTAAGGTTTGATGGGTAAGCATGCATGTGACAAAGTAATTTAAAATTGTTCCTAAGATAATTATAAAGGAAGTGGAGAGTGTGTATGCGCTTTTAATAAGGGTTACAAATGGTTCACAATTTCCGATCATGAATAGTCGCCTCTATTTGAATGACATCTACGTATAAAAAGTTGCAATTGTTTGGTAGATTTAATTCACATATCCTATTAATGTAAAAAAAGTTTACACGATTAATTAATTGTAATGTATTTATTATTTATGATTTATTTTAATAAATAATTACACTTTTATAAGTGTAATTTTTTTTATATCCACATATTCAACCACCAATTTATTTATGATTAAAGTCCTAAAATTATACTATTAGTTGTAGAATTATACTATTAGAATATAGATGAGTGAATAGATAAATTGGTCCTCATAATTGTAATTGTCTGTCAAATTATTTTTAAAATTTTATAAATTGATAAATATATTATTGAAATTGTAAAATATTAATTAAAATAGTTTATATTTAAAAAATATAATGTGACATTAATTGAATATGTAACTCTTCTATATTGATTTGATATTAATATCATCACAACACCAATTAATTTTTCTATAAAATTTAAATCTTTAATGAATTAATTTGTCAATAATTAATTAATGTATAATCAACTAATGATTAATTTGATGAGATGAATTTGCTTATTGAATTGTATATAAATCTAAGTATCTAAAGGCCAGCCGTCAAGTACAGTTGTGGTCTCGGACACCTGCTTCCAACTTCCTCGAGAAAATGACTAACTTTTGTTAAAATTAAATGGGATGAATTGTAGACTAAGAGACAATCTCTTTCAAAGTGGTAGTATATATTTGAATCTTACCATCACAATTAGTAGCAGTAAATATTTAAAATTTAAGATTATAGTATTAAAATGTGTGTGATTAGCATTGTGTTGTTTTTATATTTCCATTGAAAAGTGGAAAAAGGGTTAAGGTTTTGTTCATATACGGAAAGAAAACACATACACGTGCGTATACTCCTCGGTGGAATGCGCACGCGGATTCTGATGCATACATTACATGTGACTTTGAATGAGTTTGTCCGTTTCCTAAGCCTTAATGCTCACACCACATGTTCATGCTGCTCTTCCCCTTCCTGGCTGCTCACTGAGATTCCTATTTATATACACACTCTACAACATACTCTGACACAAACCCAATTCAAGTGTCAATTAATTCACATATTATATTATTCACCATGTTAATTAATTAGTTAGGTAAGATATAGTATATGAGAGCAATTCCATTTCTATCCCAACTGAGTGAGTATCAATTAGAAGTTTCTATAATTGTCGACACTCATTGTATCTAATTTTGGTATATTCGTCTAGTAAGGCAAAAGTGTTGAGACATGTTTTGAAGTGTATGAATGTTTGTTTGCTTTATACTATATATAGGTTATTTATACAAAGGAAGCACTTGACTTGATGTTGATATTGGAGTTATTTGAAATTAAATCATTTTGATAAAAAATTTACACTCTCTACTATTGGAGAGGAAAAAAATATGCAATTTAAATATTTGTTCTGGAAAGTGTAATAGTATTAGAATCATGAAGGTGTTTGAAAAAAGTCTATTTTTTATCAAAAAAATAAATAAATTCAACTAGTATTACAATCATTAGGTGAGATGAGATGAACATGTTATTATATCTTAAAGAAGTATAATTCTTGAAGCGATTGAAATAATTAGATAATAGAAATTCTGAATGAGATTTATACTCTATGTAGAGTGGAGTACCTAACTATGGAATTATACATGCAAAATCATAAATACACGAACATTTGATAATACACTCTATAAAAATGTTATACGTGGATTTGATGTCAGAGATACAATTTAAAACTACAAGTCACTCTTGAATTTGAAGTTTACTTGTTATAGAAAAGTTCAAGTCGGAAGACAAATCTGCTTATACACAATCTTATAGAAACGTTATTTCAGAAATATTTTTTAAATTCAAGTAGAGAATTATTGAAAATGATGACGAGAACAATAAAAATTAGTTGATGTGAATTGAAAAAATAAGGAAGTCTCATAACACACACTAGTAGTACTTATAAGGTGGAGGTAAGTCAATTAAGGTGTGCTCTAAAGGGTACCCAATTTTGTGAAGGAGTGAGAACCATGCAAATTGACCACCACACATATGTGTATGAGCCGTTGTCATTCGTTCGACCGAACTAGGCCTGTGTTTGGGCTAAGTGTGTATTATTTTTTAATATCTGCACATCAGATTTTGCCCCGGTCAAAACCTAGCATTTCTCGCATTGCAGTTTTATGTGAATTCATGCATAGTTTTTGCCTATTTAAAACCTAGCAATTTTTGGATTGCAGTTTTTTGTGGATCCGATTTAATGGATCGCACATTTTTCTCTTCTTCAATTTGTAGAATTCCTTTATAAATAGAGGACTATGCTAAGATGAAAAACACACAAAAAATACTCTGAAAATTCGAGACTTTTCTCTGCTTCTCTTTTTCCACTTCATCTTTTTTTCTTTCTTTTGAGTGATCATAATACTATATTACGAGTGGTAGCTTTTAACTGCCATATTGAGAGTGTAATTTTAGAATGATTTTTTATGATGTAGTAGAATCCTGATACAATTTGTTTGGATTGTGTTATATATATTGGAAACTTCGTGGTTGATAGTCTGTCTTGTATAATTTGGACAATGCCGCAAAACGTTTTAAAAAGAGTGACATAGTCGGAGACTTAATTCAGTAATATATTCAGTGACTGAAAAAAAAAATTTGAAATAGATTTTCGAAACTAAAAACTAATAGTTGAAATTAAATCATTTTAATAAAAATTTCACATTGTCTATTTTTGTAGAAGAAAGAAATATGTAATTCAAGTATTTATTTTCGAGAGTGTAATAGTATTAAAATTAAGAGGTGTTTGAAGAAAAAAAGTTTCTCACAAACCAAAATTCAAATAGTATTATTTTTTAATTGTCATTAAAAAATAATTGTGATTTTTCTTTGATTTTGAAATTTTTACGTTATATTCTTGTATTTAATTATTATATTTAATTTCTTTTTATCCATTTTTCATGAGATTTAAATACTTTGTTGTATCTTGATAATTATAAAAGAAACACTATTCTATATTATAAAAGAAACACTATATTCTATATAAGTGTTTGAAGTGCACGATACAATATTTCAATATATTGATATTTTATTTATTTTTATATACATTTAGTTGAATAATACAAGTCTTTGAATGTTCCATGTTAATTATAATCAATGACTATCGATGCTTAACAACATAACCTATTTGAATGGATCTATTTTAATAGGTGGAACCATAATCACTTATTAGCAAAATAAATATTTTGATATTTTGGGGCGTGCTATTCATGAATTAAAGAATCGATAGAATTATTGTAACAATATTTAAAGGATAGACCCCCTCTAAAATATATATTTTGAGATATGACAGTGAGTTTTTTATGATTGCTAATTCTATCCATCTAAAATCAGGAAAGATCATAGAAATATTCTATCCTATGACTACGAGAAAGAAGTATTCTATCATTTCTTCTTATTTTATTTGTTATTCTAAATTTATGTAATTAGTCTTTTATTTATTTTTAAATATACTTAGCTAGATATTTCACAGAGAGCTAATTAACATCAACCTCCGTCATGAAATAGAAGCTGCAAGAGATTTTTTTTTGGAAGAAAATGGTTATTTTGGCTTAAGGAAGGAGATTGTTATACGAGATTTTTTCACTCCTCTGCTATGTCAAGGAAAAAAGATGAACGACATTCGAAATTTGCATGATGCTGATAGAAATGTTATATTGCTAACCAACAAGGTTTATGTCATATTGTTGACAAAACAATATTTTGAGGATCTTTTCTAGCAGAGCCTAACCACCATGTATCACTTCAAATCACAATATCATGTATTTTTTAAAGTTGACTTTAAGCAAGTGAGACAAACAATATTCTCTCTCCTTCTACAAATATCTTAGAGTTAGATCACAACAGCACACATCATCAATATTCGGAAAACTTATCAAAACCAAGTTTTAAGGTCAGATTTATTAACTTGTATTTGATTATGCTCTGACTAAAATTGAATTGATTTTGTAAAATTTATTTTAATTTAAAGTGAGTTGAATGTAAAATTATTTGATTATATTTAGGTAAAGATAAATTCACCAATAAATTTTAGTATTAAAATCACATTTAGATTTAAAAACTACATATTCTAACTTTAAATAATTATCAATTTTGAAGATAGAATCAATTTTATTCAATAACATCCAAACATACCACAATGAATTTGATAACTTCAAAATTGAAACCAAATTTATACTTGGATGACAAATTATTAATATAGGTGCTCATTTGCTGCAAGGGCGATCATATATTTGATTTTAGTTGTTTAGACTAATATTGCATTAAAATGAATTACACTTTTCTAGTGGAAAAACCTCCAACAAATGTTATAAAAAAGAATTATCAAGTCACACATCAAAACGCAGAATAAGCTAAGCAACATGCTAATTTTTGGAGGCCTCCAATGTAGAGAGAGTTGACCCAATAGAGTTGGAGGTCTAATTCAAACATTGAAATAAGAAAGAAGATCATTTTAAATGCAAGATAATAACATAATAATTAAGAATTTTGAAAAATAAATTAAAAACTTATTGATTACACATATGTTTCAAAAATAAGATTTAATATGGATAATGTTAATTTATAATTTTTAAAACAAAATAAAATAATTTTTATTTTCCATTAAAATAATTTTATTAATAGGTGCACAACTTGACTAGAATGGACAACAAAATCAAAGTCTTACTTGTTACCAAGTACCGACTGAACTTAACAACCATGAATGATTTTGTAATATATAATTAATATTAATATAAACTATTTTGTTTGGAGGCCATAATTTCTTTATTAAGGTCATGGCTTACTTGACGTTGGGTTTTGAGCCGATCTTCCATAGGTTAACAACTAATTATAGATTGAAAGTTTATATTAAATATATAATTTTATAAACTTTTACCAAAATATATAATCATGACATTGAAATACATAAAATTCATTTATCTCAAATAATTTTTTTTAAACGTAAGAAGTTAAAGAATATATAATATAAGGCGTATACACACTATATAAAAGGATATTTTAATAATTGTAGCACTGTTCAATAACATTTTATTAAATATATATCTTATAAAAATAACCATTTGATTAAAAATTTATATCATATAAATTATTTTTACAAATTTGTACATGTAGTTAGATTCAATTGAATTCTAAAGTTACATTTTTATGATTCTTTAATTAATATACAAAAATTTATAAATTTATCTTATAAATTTGTACATGTAGTTATAAAAAAACATAAAAATGTAAGTTACAAATATACATTAATTAATTCATAAGAAAAATTTATACTAATCTTAAAGAAGCAACATAATATAAAAATACGGTTGCTTCCTGTTAGCGCGTAATTGCAATAATGATTATACGCGGGCGGGTTATAGTTTTGATTCTATGATGGAACAAACAAATACTAATAATTTCATGGTTCCCTTTAAGTACAAGGTTAGCAATAGCATTAGCATGCATGATCTTGTAATATTCCTTGCACTTTGGACATGTCTTTTTTCCAAGCACTCAATTTTGTGTCATGCATACCTTCTATGTCTAGAATATTATTACTCTCATAATTCCTTCATTCGATTCATTTTAAGGTTAAGCCTTTGAGAAAATTATTAGTCGTATTTATTTTTAACTAAAAATGTTCTTATTGTATAAGCTATGAGTTAAATGGCTAATTACTATTTGTCGTCGATATATAAAATTGTCCTTATTATATAAACTTGTTGGTCCTATTTATACGCAACATATCGTACACGTTTTTATTTTCAATAGAAATTCATCTCCCTAAGCAAGTGGGCAGTGGCTTTTATTTAATGAATGTAATTAATGGTATTTTTAAAACAATAATACTATTATTAAGTTCATTAAATCCGTTTCATTGATATTCCTTTCTGTTTATGATGAATGTCACTTTTATTTATTTTATACATATTAAGCAATAAATTACAAATAAAATAAGGAGAATAATAATTTCAACAAATTATTTTTATAAATCATTGGTATATTTTTTACTGTCATGAATGTAAAATGAAATATAACAATATTTTATTCTAAGGATAATGTACATATAATTAATTAGACAATACAATAAAAATAAACAAATAGTTAAACGTCACATTGAAAATTAAAATGATATTCATTTTAAAACAAATATTATTTTATTAAAATGACATTTATTATAAAATATATAAAATATTTTATTTTGTTTATTTATTTATAAATAAATAGAGTAAGAGGAAATAATCAATTTTTATTTTAAAAATTATGTGTTTAGTTTAACTTTAAATAGAGAATAGGAGGAGAGTAACATTATTCGTAAATCTATGTTTTGTTCTCTCTCCATTCTAAATATTTGAAGGGGAAGGAAGGAGAAAATATCAATACAATTTATAGAAGACATTTAAATATCTCATCTTCATTTACACCTAAGTTACATCGCCGTCGACATAAAAAAAAAAGATTGTCATTAACTATTTATATTTATTTATGAAAAAATATATTAATATTTTGTAGAAATTTTAATATTTGTTCCGAGCTTGGCGTGGTTAGTGTCCCCACTCCCAAAGGAAGAAAAAAAGTTTTGAAGATTCAGATTTGGATCCTTAAGTAGGTGAAAATCTGAAAGAAAAAAGTATAGTACCCTTCAGATTTTGTTTTTGTTTTTTTGTTTCAAGTTAGGAAAGTCAGAACAGTCTATTCTTTCAACAGTTTCCCAAATTATTTAATTTATATACTTCTTTTCCATTTTCTTCTTTTCCCTTTCAAGGGATAATATTTCTACTTTTGGACCATTTTAAGCTCAGAGAATGTTCAACTCTCATGTTTTTTACACCAAAAATGTTTATTTTTTTATGTTAAGGTTTTCTCAGTTTTAATCTTAGTTTTATGCTTTTGTTCTTTGTTTCATGGTTGTTTAACAGTGTTGGTCTCTGAAGCCTCTTTTCTTCATCATTTCATATAATTATTCCCTTTGAAATTTGATCTTGTTCACCTTTGTTTTTTCTTCTGGAACCAAATTTCACTCACCCCATTTTTTAGCTCACTTTGTGTTTGTGAAATTGTCTGTTATACTTACCACATCTCAAAAGTAAAGAGAAATTGTTTTTTTTTTTTGTCTGGTTTTTTTCTGTGGTTACAAATTGTGTAAAGTTTGTTAATTTGGCTATAAAATCATTGCACATACTCTTCTTTCATCTGGGTTTTCAGGTTAATTTGTTGAAATTGAGTTCTGGGATTCTTTGGGGTTTATTTTTGGGAAATGAAACATATAGGGTTCTAGTTTGATTCAGAAAATGGGATCTCATGGTGGAGCAATTCAAGAGCCAAAGACTGGACCTTTGGCTAGAGAAGGGTCTTTATACAATCTTACCCTTGATGAGGTTCAAAATCAGCTTGGAAATTTAGGGAAACCCTTAGGAAGCATGAATCTAGATGAACTACTCAAGAGTTTGTGGACTTCTGAAGCTGCTCAAGCTTCTGGATTGGATTCTGGTACTAATGATGCTTACATGCAGCTAGCTTCTGTGTCATCTATGAATCCACTTACACTCTCTGGTGACCTTAGTAAGAAAACTATTGATGAAGTTTGGAGAGATATGCAACAGAAGAAGAGTATTACTCAGGATAGAAGAACACCTACACTAGGTGAAATGACCTTGGAGGATTTCTTGATGAAAGCTGGTGTGGCTACTGAATCTTTTCCTAATGAGGATAATGCTATTTCAGGAGGTGTTGATTCTCAACAACATGGTCAATGGATGCAGTATCAAATGCCTTCAATGCAGCAGCAACAACAGCAGCAGCAGCACCGGCATCATCAGAATAGTATGATGCCTGGTTTTACTGGTTTTATGACTGGCCATGTGGTTCAACAGCCGATCACGGTTGCAGTGAATCCAGTTTTGGATGCAGGATACTCTGAAGTAATGGCTACTACTTCATCGGATACACAAACACCAGGTAGGAAAAGGGATGCCTCTGGTAATGTTGTTGAGAAAACTGTGGAGAGGAGGCAGAAGAGGATGATTAAAAACCGGGAATCTGCAGCTCGGTCGCGCGCAAGAAAACAGGTTATATTTTTTTTCTGTGATGTTTATTTGTAGTATTTTTTTGTTTATATTTGATGCAAGGATTTATATTTGTCTGTGGTGTCAATGAACAGGCTTACACCCAAGAACTGGAGATCAAAGTTTCGCGCTTAGAAGAAGAGAATGAAAGGCTTAAAAGACTACATGTATGTTTCAATTCCATTGCCTGTTTGCATCTATTCTTCTTGTTTGGTGTGACATTTGTTGGTTAGTTTTTTTCCTGCCATCTTGTCAGGGCAATGAGTGGTTGAAATGTTTGTTAGGAGGACTTCAACTTGCCAGTGCTTGCTTGTGAAATAGAATGTTTATACTAGTTGAACTTCCAAAAATATAATTCAATAATTGGTTTATCATTTCTGTTATCGTGATTTATATTTAAGATTCCTTTACTCTTTCTTGATACTTTTTGCCTTTATATGGATGTCTGTTTTGCTTATTAAGCATTGTGTGGAATATCTACAAAAAGTACAAAACAAATATTTCTCAACAAAACTAAGTTTCATCATTTGCTATATATAAGCAACTGCCATTTTGATGCAATGCATGAAAAATCCATTGTTTGGCAATACCGATACTATATGTTACTTTGCCGTTGCTTGTTTGGCTTCTATAACCATCCTAACCATGGAAGTCAATGTATGAGTTTTAAGTCAATTTTGTTAAATTATACAGAAGTTAAGTCGTTATGTATAGCTTTCATTTCATCTGTCTCTCTGGTTAGTTATTTTGCTATTGAAGTGTGGGAACCCATAACATTAGACTGGTGAGCTGCTTTAATCAGTATCTATTTTTCTTTTGTTCAATCCAGTCATACTTCGTCATACATTGTTAAGTCTTCATTACTTGAAAATTGGTACTTAATCTCTATGCCTAATTTCTTGCTTGGTGCTAAAAGACTTGCCGATTTTGAACATTTCCTCTATTTGACTGGTTTGATAAAAGGTCTCTGGTTTAATGGTGATTTCTGACTTTGTTTTTCAAATCTAATATTTTGGTAATATAATGTAGTAGAAGTGTTTTAGGACTTTATGTTGACGGCTTGATTGGAGAATTTGAGGTCTAGAACACAAAGAGGCAATATTAGCATTGGAATATTACTAGTAGAACATATTTTAAAAAATTATATGATGAATATATCAGTGTTGAAGTTGTAAAATATGATAAATGCTCTAGGATGTTTCAATTATATCAGGTGAACGAAAAGGTGTTATGAAGGAGATATTTCTCCAATGCTCGCTCGTTCTTGTGCTAAAAAAATAGAACACGTAACTGGGAGTGAAGATTTTTTAGTTTTAAATTTAATTGTGCAACACACTAACTCATGGCCTTTAAATTGTTTTCAAACATAAGAATAGAGGTTGAGCTTCCTTCTTTTTCTGGAAGCATCTTCTGTATAATGAATAAAAATATGGTGATTTTAATTGTTAAAGTAGATACACTTTGACTATGAAATCCAGATAAACCTTTTATGATTTGTCAAACTATAGTGTGCAATTTGTCTTGGTGAAAGAATTTCAAGTCAATTCTATAAGAATTGATGGTAATGTAGAGAATATAAAATGCTATTGACATTGAATAAAATAAGTAGCCAGTAGTAATAACCTTGATCATTTATCTGTGTCTGTGATATGGCTGTACCTTACATAAATGATATTTGAAGCAACAATGCAATGCGGTATATGATTAACTGGTTCTTTGAGTTTGCGACTTTATAACCGCTGTCGCGTACTTGATCATTTTCACTTTGCTGAATTATAACATTGTTGAAACATAAACGACACACTAATAATGTTTTAAACAACAGTATTAATTAATTAATGATTATAGATGATTATCTCTGCACGTATTAACTCTCTTGTGAATCTTTCATGCAGGAGATAGAGAGAGTATTGCCAAGTATGCCGCCACCAGACCCTAAGCATCAGCTTCGCAGAACTAGCTCAGCTCCCCTTTGATGGCTTCATTGCAAATGAGTTTGTAGCAAAAGTCCACACACTCCCATTGTTCTTTCTCATTTGCAGCATATATACCTGAACACTCAAGTTTCCAACAATTGGAAAGCTATTTTTCTCCTGGAAATGCAACGATTAATTATCGCCAGCATGTCCTCTTCAAAAGTGTTTTCCTGTATGTACATTTTGTAAGCCCGACAGACTTTCAGTTTACTCAGCATTATATATATGCTTTAGTGTAATTTTGAACAGAACACTTTGTGGCTTTATTATTATTTTTTGGGTTCTGCTGTGTGTGTGAGTGTGTGGTGCGATTGCGATTAAAAACCATTGCTCTTGTTGCATTTGCTTAAACTGGCAAAACATTTTGATTTCAACTAATTTCATGAGTTCTGTATTTTGTCTGCCAAAGAAGTGTTGGAATCACATGTCCCATGGTACTTTAGGTACAGGCTTAAATAAATTTTTTATACCTGAAAATATATCAGTTTTAACTTAGTCTTGGATTTGTTTTACTCCTTGAAAAATGTGAAATTGTGTTTTTGATCATTGTTGATTTGTTTTACTCCTTGAAAAATGTGAAATTATGTTTTTGGTCATTGTTGTTTTTGGTCCTAAACTATTTGATCTTGTTGGAATTAGTCTTATATTTCATATTTCAGGGATTAAAACTAATATGATCTTTATACTATAGGGACTAGTACCAACATGTATATAGTCTACGATCAAAACAATAAGGATCAAAACCAAAACTTTATATGTTTTAGGGACTAAAAAAACATGGATCAAAAGTAAAATTGATATACTTACCTTGACGAAAAAAAAAAATTTTAACTTCGGCTTACCTAGTTAAGCACAATTTGTTATTGTGAATTTCGATTGGTTTAAGTTTAATATGCTGTACCTGTGCTAGAGTGAATGTTCAGTGTAACTTTTTTTTTCTTCTTTCCATTCTGCTGTTTGGTGAGACACACTAGAAAACAATTATTTTCCAACCAGTCTCATATCATTAGATTGTCTTAAGTTTGTATGCATGTTAAATTTTACTTTTCATGTTCTAACTTTGTGTAATTGGATTTTTATTGAAAAAAATAAACCTCTTCATCTTTTGAAACAAGTCCACACAGTTTGCCAAGACTTCTAATTGAAAATTTATGTAGAAGTAATGCTTGGAAGAATGACAATCTTACATGAAAAGCTTGCTTAAAAGCTTTGCAGAAACTTGACTGCTTTAAGCCTAAAGGCATAGAAGCCTGGCAGCGTAATCAAGAAGCATCATGCTCAAGATTTTGACAGAATAGTCTCAAAGACTTCACCTTCAGAAGCATTCACAGATCAAAGCTTTACTAAACAGTTAACTATTACATTCTATGTTTACTAGAAGATTGAAATGTCAAAAGAACATCACTCTTGAACATACAAAATATGCTGCAATGAGAAATACATCAGAAAACTCAATACAGAAGTTTGAATGCTTTATTCTAGTATTAACAACAAATACAGAAGATGAAGGAACAAATATATCATTATCTAAGGAGTAATATAATGTCACAAGAGATACTTTCACATAAATAGAAGCTACATGCTAGCCTGTTTGGGAAAACATTACTCAGAAGCTTGATCTGTCACTCAATCTTGCTACAAGATTCAGCTTAAACAAGATAATTAAGCTTTCTTTCCCACATCATAAAATATCAAGTGTTCACATTACTATCATTACAACCATGTTTATATATTTCCCAGGCAAGCTAGTTCGATAAATTAACTTCATATTTCTTTACAAAAATGATTAAAAATTGAAAATGCCAGTTATGCTTTAACAAGGGAAAACAATAAATGACACATTTAAATATGTATATGAAAATTTGAAATGGTAGTGGTAAATAAAACTCTTTTACAACTTTCTTTCTTTTCTTTTGAAGTACACAGTAAGAACGAGCTATGTTTTTTTTTCTTCAAGATATGCAAAAGGTGAGAATTGAGAGAAATTAATGAATGTAAAGGAAAGCTTGTTTTCCTATATTCAACAATAATAAGTCTTATCTCACATGTTGACTTCAATGATAAAACAATGCCTTCACTAGCTAATTAACAACTTTGAAACTTGGACAATAATAACAACGTGAACATTGATAAATGACAAGTGTCCAGCTCCCAACATTCATCATCCATGACCACATGTACAATGCATTTCTGTTGACCGTGGGAGCACGGTGGTGTTTATGACTCTCACAACAGGAGAGAAGAATGCATCTATCTCTACATTAATATATACAAATGGATTGCATGGAATATAATTTACAAAAATATGATCTGTATTTTCTACTAGATATTACAATAAGACACATGGTTGAACTACAAACAGAACCTAATTCTTACTGCTCACTCTCATTGTCTTCTTCGTTTTCTGTCTCCAAATCAAATCCCAAGCCAGCATCATCTCCATACAAGTTTGGATCCATCAGACCAACATTACAATCATTTTTCTGTGCAGTCTTTCTTGGAACTTGGGATGCATCGAAGCCATCCTTTGAACCTTCATCAATTCTCTGTTTTTTAAGTGGAGAAAAAGTATCTGCAAGGGCATCACTAGACCCAGAAGGCTCTGACTGGGGATGATTTTGCTTTTCATGGGGCAACGGGAACGTTTCCGAGGCTGTCAAGGTACTGCCTAATTTCTGCTGTTCCTCTATGATCTTCTGCAAGTATTTACCCTGAGCTTCAATTCTCATTTGTAACTGCTTCTGAACCTGGAATATCAATGAAGCAAATGCAAGGCTTTATCATTAGCAGAAACAACTTACTCAGAATAACTACAATACTATTAAATTTAACAAACAGTATTCACCTTATTATCACACTCCCTGAAACTAATTAGAAACTAATTAGAAACTAATTATTATTCTTCATCAGAAGGCTAATGTAATAGATGTAAGAGTAATGGGTTTACCCAGGAAACAGAAGATGCATATGACTTTCAGATCAAACAAACAGAGTGGATGTATATAAAAGAATTACATAAAATTTACACGCAATAAAAGATTAAGCACTGGCTTCTGTTCAATTCCAATGTACTCGCTTATAAAAAATTACAGTCAATGAAAAAATTGAACATCAAATTAATAGTTAATCCACTAATCTAATGATCACCGAATCTCTTCAGATTACTATAGCAACATTTGAAGTTTCTACTGTAAGCTAAACATAAACCAATCACTCAAATCAGCCATATGGATGCTTATTCAGTTATTCTCTTCAAGATGCATACGGCATTTTCTAATTTCTATCAATAAACAAAAGTAAAAATGATTTATATGTTTTAAATGTCAATTTACTTTAGTTGTCACTCGCATATAATAAATAAAAGATGGTTGGGGTTAGTAGTATAGCATCCAAGTTTAATCATTATTGAAGTTATTGGGCTTTAGATAAAGAGGGAAAAGAAAGAAAAAAAAACTTTGAATTATTAATATAGTTTGATATGATTAATGATTATGATTTGATACATAAAGGCTAGAAAACCAACCCTTCGTTATACTAATACAAGTTTCCAATTCCTAATTAAATAAGGAAACAAATCATGGTAATAACCAAGAAATATGGAAACCAATCTTAAAAGACAGTCCAAGATACTCTAATATCAAAATTCAAGATATCTTCATATTTTCTAACAATCATAACATATTAAATCACATGTATGATTTAGGGAGCAAACTCTAAATGAAAAGGAAATTTTTACTGAGCTAGCTATAGGGGATTAAAAGAAGCATAGTTGCTTATCATTGTCATCTATTATTCTTCCCTATCACCAGTTTGTACCTTAGTATGCATTATCGCTCTGTAGTCAATAGCAGCTGTCGCAGTGATAGGTCGCGACATGGCGGCTCTGCGCTACTCGAAACGGTGTTGCGGCACAGTTTAGGGTTGCGGCTGCGGCGACGTTCTTCGCAGCACAATTGCGGAGAAGATGAGGAAGAAACACGAAAAAGGAGGCCGCAACAGTTTTTTAAGAGCGCAGAGTCTAAAATACTCTCGATTTTAATGAGCGCAAAGTCTAAAATGTCCTCACTTTTTAGAGTGCAAAGTCTAAAATACCCTTGATTTTTGTCTTTTTATCTCCAGGTAACTTTTTACTGGAATTTTCACGACCTTTCTTCTCCAAACATTACAAGTGCAGTGCTCTGTTTTTGAAAACCTACGATATTTCTTCTTCGCAACCATCCCCCTTGTTCCTTTCTTTCCCACGACTGATTCTTCTCAAGAAAGTTTCCCGTTTCTCCGCGCCAACGTCCACCTCTTCTCTGCAACCATTCGTCTCCTCCCTGTTCCTTCCATCTCATCGACCATTATTCGGCGACCATTATTCTGCTCTGTTTTTCAATTTCTGTCTGTTTCTGTGCTAACAGTACCCTTTTATGGCATCATCTTAGTTCTTTTCATCTCCCCTGTTTTTCTGTTTCTGCTTTGGTGATTAGTTATCAATATGTGTTTAGCTTTGTGCATTAATCTATTTTTCTAGCCATCATGTGTATGGTTGAAAGTGCTTGTCATGTTTTTCTAGACTTCGATGTAGCGGCCATACCGCTACCTGCTATAGCGTTTTGGGAGTCGGCTGCTACGCTACATTATCTGCTACTGACTACATAGCATTATAGCTGCTTTTTTAGGTCCTTTAGCGTACAACTTCTTCTAAACCTCTTACACATGGACAAGAAGAAGGAATAGAGTATTTGCAGGCTAAACTAATGCTCTCTTTCAGCAACTACGAAAAATATAAAGCTATGTACCAAACCTCAAGTTGTTCGTGCAGACGTTTCTGAACCTCCATCTGCATTCTTAGCGCGTCATTGATTTGCAAACCCCTGCAGCCCATGATGGTTTTATTAAAATATTAGAAGCAAAGTGGAGAAATTGCAAATTATCTTTGGAAAACAACTAAGATACTCACGGAGAAGACTCAGCGCCAGAATTGCTGTCTCCAGAATTTCTTTTCTCATCTTTAGAATCTGAAAGTCCAAAAAAGAACTCCCACTGAGTCAATTGGAAATGTGAAATAAAAAACTGCATGGCATTTGTGATAAATTTGTTTCAGGAGAGGAAGGGCAAGGAAAAACGAAGGTACCTTTACCATCAGCTGGTGATTCGGGCAAGTACTTTGCCAAGCGATACTTCTACATGTAGTGATATCAGAGAAAAATTATAATCAAGGTCAAAATAGTAAAATATTTTACGAAGATATACATAAATTGTTAGACAAGATAATGATACCTGTAAATGGCTTTTAACATGATAAATGGTCAGTCCAGGTACACCCATCACTCTCAGAACACCTTTTGGTGTTGCTCCTGTCATGAATAATTTAAAATTACAAAGATCCAGTAAATTAGCTAAAGTTTTGCAGATCATCATGTAAAAGCAAAAACAAAAAAGGAAATGAAAAGAGTGGCCCTGTCCATCAATGGCTATACACAAGTACAAATAATCAACCACTAAAATATTTAAAAAGGTTCGGCCAACTGGTGCCAAGAGAATAATACTATACTAGTGTTAGTTAAGGAATCAAAAAATGGCAAGTCTTTATTGAAAAGTGCATCATTCAATGCATAAGTAATATAAAGGACACACTTTTTATTTAAGAATATCTATTTATTCATTCTTTAAAGGACACTTTCCATCATTATGAAGGTTGCAAAAGATGAACTGAATTTCAGGCAAAATAAAACTTCCCAGTCATATATGATTCAAAAATTAGCATTAAATGCCCTATTTAATGGCTACACTAAATTGAGTTCAATCCATACAGTCCAACATGGTATTGTCAATTGGTGCACAACTCAAACCTTGGAATGCAAGTAACAAAATGTGCAAATGCTCAAATAGTTACAGCCTTACAGGAATAAATTGATCACAGCTTTCAAGAAAACAAAATAACCCCGCCTTTAACATTAAACTAATGATATTTACACACTACATTACTTCTGTGATAATGTGACAAACAATTCCTGCAAAGCATTATCTTTTCATATGTCTTTGCAAGACAATGATAAATTTCTAAAGGCTTGTTTGGGAGGGGAGGGGAGGGTTTACAATACCTTGTTTAGGACATTTTACAAAAGAGGGAAAGGGTTTAGACTTAACTGATTTTCAGAAACCCTACAAAACCCTCCTTCGGTGTTTTTTCTCAATTCTCCCAAATTAGAAGGTTTACTCTCCCTTCCAAACAAGATGAACAATTACTTTCCCTCCTCTCCACTCTACTCCTAACTTCTAAACATAGCCAAAAAGAAATATTTTCTCCCTAAGAGGACATGTTATAATCTCGATACTGAAAAGAAATACCCACTATCTGGTCCACCAAGTTGTGTAATGGCATCCACAAAACGGTCATGAAGATCAGATGTCCAACGCAAACGTTGTTTCCCACTTCCTCCAGCAGGTGCTACATTTTTCACAGCAGATCCATTCAAAACCCCAACATTTGCAAGTTGTTCAGCTCCACCTTGAGATTTATGCGGCACCATCGTTGCCTGCGGAAACTTCTTTGCATGATACATAGTCACACTAACAACAATTCACAACAAAAAATAATTAAATTTCAATTTTAACCAAATTTCTCAACAAGAAAAAAAAATTAAATTAGATCCACCCTATGCACTTCAAATTAACTATATTATCTAGGTCAAACACTCTTAAAAAACAAGTTAGAAATAACTAAAATCCTCAACAACAAAAAAAAGGAAAATCTCTAGGTCAATTCATGGATACCATAATAAAACTAGAAATGTAAATAACAAAGAAAATTTACCTGCGAGAAGGTTAAAATTGAACAAGGAAATCCGAACGCTGAGATTGTTGAAGGTATGAGGAGAATCTCATTCCTGAAGACGAAATCGAAGCACCAAGAATCCAACACCGGGTTAGGAATTGGATTGGCGGAAGAAGCAGGAGCTTCGACCTAGAGTGAGAAAAAGTGTTTCGAATTTCCGGGATTCTGAGAGAAAATGGGGATTTTCTCGGGAAAATGTAACGAGATTGAGGATTGGTGGTGTTTGTGCGTCAGAAACAAAGAGGTTCCTTTGTCTTTTTTTTTTTTTGGTCTTTGAGGAAATGATTGGATTTTAGAGAGAGAGAACCTCAGCGTTGAAATGAACGGACGGCGGCGTTTTAATTGGGAAGTTGTCGCTAACCATGGTGGAGGGTCCCACACACACTTGTCACGTGTCGCTGCTCTTTTTTGTTTGGATTTTCATTTGTCGTCGTTTCTATATCACGACGAATGCCGTTTAGCTCTCTCAAAGCCTCAAAGATTCCAACCACTGCATGACTGTAAGTATTTTTTTTTTTAATCTTCGATTTCTAAATAATGATTATGATAGTTTTATAATTTTTACGTATGTAAAAATTAATGTCTTATTTACAAAAATAATTCTCTCCAAAATAATGCATTTTGTTTTCTAAAAGAAAAATGTCATTGGTAAGTTAATTAGAATATGATATAATGATGGAAATATGATGTTAGATATTTCTAAAAAAATGTTTGACCACATTTATAAACATTTTTTTTAATATATATAGAAAGGTAGAGAGAAAGAGATATCATAAATTTACTTATTTTACTTTTATCCTCGTACAAGCTCATTTTTTCACCATATTGATTTTGAGTAAATTTACGAAAATAATATGTTGAAAGAAAAAATAAATATAATCATGAAAAATGTGAATAGTTCTCTCATTTGTGAAAATTTTTATACTTAAAAATAATATTTTTAACCTTGTATTAATAAATTTGAAATTTACAAATTATATTAAAGTATAATGTGTGACAAGATTATTTGGTCATCCCAGATCTATTATAATGCAAAAAATAGTTAAATTGTATGTCAACATGTATTGAAGAGTCAAAAGATTCTTCAATCAAACAATTTTTGTGTGTTATTAGTTTCAAAAGAAAGTATTTGTAAATCAATATACCGATCACGTGGATCAACACACTGATCATAAACTAAACAATGTCATGTATGTTTGTTGTCAACTCACAACTAAAAGTTTGTGAGATTTTTGTATCAATTAATTTGACTAAAAGTAAGCTTTCATAAATATATAGAAAGAATTTGGAATGTAGTGAAAGTATTGGATTTTATATTGAACATCGTGTAGAATATATTTATATACAAAAATAGACTTGAAGATGCATTCTTTAGACGTCTAAAGTTAATTATGTGACCAATACTTATAAAAATCATAACTTTTAAATTCTACTTTGGAAACATGCAATCATGTATGTTAAGATATTAATTTGCATCAAGCTAATATGTTACTATAGTCCCCCTCTTAATTTACAATGAATTTTGGGTTGATAACCTAATATTCTCCATCTAAGATTTTTGGTTATGTTGGTATATTTCACTTACTCCAATATAATGCACTAAGATGAGTCGTAAAATAATATTTGAAATAAATATTGGATATAATATATCCATTTATAATAAAGTATATTGAGTCAAGAATTAAGAGACTTGTTTACAAACGAGCTTGGTGACTACCATTTGATATATTAATATTCTCAATATTAGGAGGATAGAATAAGCAGCTAAAAATAATTATTAAAATATATTATATCATCTTGATCCTCGTACAAACTAGTGTGAACCATAAGTTCAAAAGAGAACTTATTTGCAAAGTTTAGAAAAACCAATTATTAACTACAAATATTCCAATCAAAATTGAAGTCCTTGTTGGATAATATTTCATTGCATATGAATCTCATCCGTGCATAAAACATGGTATATTTGTCGGTTCCAACGATAAAAATCCTTAAGCAAGACAATGAGCTAAAAAGCAAGATGACTCAAATTAGGACGAATATCTCAAAAGAGTAATTTAACTTAATTGATTTTCAGTTTCAGGAGAACTGATCATATACTTGAATTGTGTGAAAATATAGAGATATCAATAAATTATGTCATGAGTCGAATATGATGGAACATAAAGGAAGTTAACGCTGATTATTTTTGGATTATATTTTAGTGTTGTATGTGATAAATGATAATGAATACAATGAATTAAAGTCTATTAAAGATTATAGACAAAGAAAAGTTGGAAAAAACAATATTGGTGGAATTAAGCCCATTTTGTAAAGCGAAGGGTTTTACGACTAGAAGTCTACATATCAGAAGATGTTAAACTAATTAGATATGAATGATTTTTGCTCGAAAAGAAAATGAGAATGATGAGATACATTTATTCAAGTGTATTGATAAAAGTCTACTATTGATTTTGAAGAGACATATTCACTTGAAGTGAATTAAAAAACTTTTTCATACTTGGTTAAGTTTAGTAGTCATAAAAGAATCAATTTATATGTAAGACATGTTCGAATTTGTGTGGCTCACTTGATACTGATGATTATATGAAACTCCCTAAAAGATTTAATTTTTGTGAGACATACATTTCAAAATATTGAAGAGATTGCTTAATCAAAATGAATAAGTCTTTGTATATGCTCAAACAACCTAGATGCACATTGTATAATATTCTTGTGTGAATATTTTCTAAATGAGGAATATGAAATGATATCCTTTGAAATAGTTTTAGATGAAATATCAAACAAATATAAAGATTTGCTTGAGATTACAAAATAAGTATTTGAAGAATATTTTTGTAAATTTTGAAGCTCATATAGCAAGGACTCTAAAATGATCCTATATAGACAAGTCAAATAAAATGTGTCATCTTATTATTGTAAGGTAACAAATTGTAAACAAATATATTTTTAGAACTCAATAAAATAATATTTACTAAGTGATTATGAAGCACCATATATTAGTGCAATCAAATGTTAATTTATCTTGCTAATCTATACAATATAATAAACCAAATATGATACTTTTGCAAGTTTGACATGTGTCAACTAAATAGAGTATTAGAAAAATATAAAATTTCTATTAATAGAAATAACCAATTCATTGTGCAAATTTTTTTTAACGAGAAAAATAAAACTTTCATTACATCACGATTTTCCATGATGCGTTCGTTGAGAATTTAGTGGTCAATTAAAAAAGAAGAAGAATGAATTAAAAATAAAATACAATCAATTACATCACAACTTGACAGTTTTTTGAAAGTGCTAGTTTTTTAAACACTACTTTAACAACCACGACTTCAAATTAATTTAATTAAAAATTTTATTTTATTTTACGAATTCTTTTAGTGCCTTCAGACTTTCCTTCTTGTTCATTTTTGTGTTTATCTTTCTTCGATGTCTGGAAGAAAAAAAAAAACCCAGATTCTGTTGCTTTAATTTCTCAAAAAAATGAGTCATGAATTTGATTGTTAGAGTTGTGCGAGTGTGGTTTCATATGAATGTCAAACATAAATTTTATGCTATTGGAATTGTATTGATGGATGACAAGATCTTATTTTGTTATGTTATTAATTTAACAAATTTGTGTTTCATATTTATAGGGTGATAAGATTCAAGCAACGGTGCACAAAAATCTTATTTCTCGATCGATATTGCGTGGAGCAGAACAACCGGACACCAATTCAATTTGAATTTGCAAAATGATAGAATAGTCCGAGAATTAGAAACCAGTTTGGTCACAGACACTCTGTCTGCAAAAAATAGGTGTCTCTATTTTGTTATATATCTTTTATTATGTTTCTAAATTTTGTCTAAAAAATTGTACATTTATATATCTATGTGTCTATCCTCCAACATTTAATGGTAAGGATTGTCCTAATACCTCCAATTATAAATTCTCTAATGCCACGTAGTTACATTGGATCTAGAATATCGAGAATTATTTAGGAATTCAAAAAAAAAACAAGAGGATTATTTAGGAATTCAAAAGATAATACAATTCATTACACGGCGATTTGATAGGTTTTTTGTTTAAGTAACGAATTTTCAAACACTATTTTAGTAAATCTATTACATCACAATTTAACAGTTTTTTGAAAGTAATGATTTCTGAAACACTATTTTTTTTCAATGGTTATGTTTTAATTTTACTAATGTACTATACATTTTACATTCTAAATTTATTATTAAATATCATACAAATTTGTTTATGTGTATTGTAATTTTTTTTTTTGTAATGGAAATATTATTTTTCTTTAGTAAGTAGTACCAGAATGAAAGATATTTTACCACTTAATGCAGTAAAATTTATAAGAATTGTTAGATGTCATGTATTTCATATAAGTAACATACTATGTTGAATAATAAAAATAAAAATTCATTATTAAGTTACTTTCTCATCTTTATGTTTACTAAAAAAAAGAGAGTAGTATTCGAGTCATGCTTAACATTGAGAGTCCAAGAAAGAATTAAAGATTCTTGTATAAAATGACCAAGAAAAATCATGTGCCGACACCTCAAGTGTTTTGTACAACGAAGATTAAAATTTTCTTACATACGAACTTTAGTTTACAATTAGATTTTTATTTTTTATTTTTTTATTGTATATAATTAAATTGACAATAAAAGTCAACTTATGTATTTAATGTCAATATCAATAAAATTTATGAAAATTGATATATATAAATTAATATAACAATGTATTTATCAAGACTGTAATTTATTTTCGTGCGACACACGGGTTACACACTAGTTATTATTTATTGTAAAATATCATTTGTTGTTAATTTATTAAACAAATAAACTTCTTTAAAACATGATCAAATATATATTTTGTTATCTTAGAGATGCAGGTTATCATTTAATCATCGTAACGATATAAATCACAAACAACTTATGTGTTTACACAAGGAAGTACAACCATTTCATGGGGATGTGTGAACTAAACTACAACAACAACATCAAATCATGTGAAAATTTTAGTACTACATGAAACGAGTTTTGATTGAAGTCTATGATTTATCCAATACGAACGATTTGTTTTTTTAGAAAATATTATATCAAGGATTCTACAAAAATAATATTGCATACAATTCTATTTTAAAAAAGATTGAAATAAAGGAGAAGTAACAAAAATTACTTTACAAAGGCATTGTCATTCAATCCATCGTGTTAATGTACCTAATAATAAACTCTTAATATACTTGTAGGTTATAAGAATTAAGTCTTATAAATAGGACTCATACATAGCCTTAAAAAGTAGAATGCAATTCTCCCGTTTTTATGTTCTCTTTTTCTCACTTCTCTCTATTGATCTATATTTATCTATAATTTTAATCATTTTCATAACACACTTGTCATTTTTAAGTGTCAATTTATTTTTGAAGAAGTTGTTACTATTAATTTTCATTTTAATAATTTAAGGTTAAAGTTTGTCAGTTATAACTTGCTCCCTCATTTACTAATACTTACACACTTCTCATAAAATTAATTAATATTTAGTAAAAAAAATTCAAAGATTTACGATTGTATAGTTTTCAAAAGATGAGAGAGTGTGTGTGCAAACTTTCAATGCTTTTCGTCTAGTTCCAAATGAGTGTTTCGGCACCATTTATTGAAGATGATTTTTTATTACAATCAACAAATGTTGAGAGGTCCATGTAGTCGTCCTAAATCTACTTGCATTTCATATTGAGATGAACCGCAAGGAAAACAGTCTTTCAAAAATATGTGGAATGCGTCGATATTAGGGTCATAATAGATAAATTATCCTAATTATGGTTGAGGTGATGTAAATGTGACCGAGCTAATACGAAAATCTTTGCTACCCACACCGTCAGATGAATATCTTACATGATCCTCCCCCATTTCCGTATGATTATTCACCATATGAGTTTAGATAAATTTATGCATATGAGTGAATATCTCAAAATATATGTTAAATATAGTGCATGTTTAATTTAAGGTCAATTTGATTGAAACTTCAAAATCCAGTTTCAATGTGGTGCATCATAGTCCGCGTCAATCCAAACATAGCTGTGATCATTGAGCTTTGCCTAAATGGACATTATAAATCAACAAATCTAGAGATTTCAAATCCCTGCTTCGGAGTTTCCTTTCAACGCATTAATACTATAGAGCTTCCTTCCAACACATTGACGATCCAAGAGGCAGTTCCTAAAGGCCATGTACCGTGAACTGAGCTGGTGTTGCAATAAAACAAGATCCTTATCACCACTCTGATAATTCCCCCAAGCATCCACAGGACGCAACCATGGACAAGACAACACAGTTTGGTAACTAAACAAAGCTCAAGCAACTAATTTAGATTGAACGTCATAATCATATCAACTCCTATTGTTCAAGGAGCAAAAGAAGGGAAAATGCAAACTTGGGAATTGTGTTAATTGTTTAAGGGCAGACAAGGGATATAAAACAATAAATGATAATGGCTGCATCTAGTGCTAGCTTAATACATCAAATCCTATCAAACTGAACTATATGCTAAAGCAAACAACTTCTCACAACACAAGCAATCCTCTAAATCACAAATTCCTATGCCGCAGACTACTTGGAATTGAAGTAAACACCTGTCTAATTTCGATTATATTTTCGTGAACGAATAGGTGCACCTTCACGTGTCTCCCATGATGGCTTTTTTTCATTAGCAATGTCCTTCTTGATCAGTCCTTTTATTGGCTTCAGGATGAACAAGTACTGTAGACAGAAAGAATAAAATAAACAAAAAGAAGAAGAATAAGAATCTCCTATCATTATTACATATAGAGAAAACAAGATATGCCACAAAGTTCAAAAGCTTACTTGTAGAGCAAATATGAGAGGAATCCATAACTTTCCTCTCTGATTTGGGTTTGGTCCTTCAATCAAATTCTTGTCAACATGAATAGATTCACTTTTGTTCAGTGCAACTTCTGTGATTGTTTTGACCAGATGAGGAATCCAAGCAATCCCATTTGGAAGAACCTTTCACCATGCACACATTTTCCCAATCAGATATAGCAAGATAAATGGGCTAAAAGAGGATACAAGGAAATGCAAGCAAATCTCGAACCTTTTCATCACTTTCATTTTTGTTGCATCTCCCACTATTCTCGATCAAAACAACAGGAATCGCAGAAGCCTAGGGTTACGAGAAAGGCAAAATACAAGCATGAAAATTATTAATTACAAACAAAATTTCTGAAAAGCAACAAATAATAATAATTATTGACATTAATTTAAAACAAAATTAACAAGTGGAAAGAACTCTATATTTTACAGGAAAGTAATAAATATATAATAAATTTACCATTAACAAATAAATTAATTTTTGCAATCTCATAAGTCATGATGCTCTCCAAACCCACAGAACATCATCAAACGAATCCCTTGGATGAAACTGTGTCTCTAAACTTAGTTTAGAATGAATAAAATAGCAGCCAACAAGTATACAAGGATGGTGTGTTTGTACTCACCCAACATTCAATTCAACAAAAAATCAAAGAGGCTGCTGCTCTATCGAGGGATCAACGGATAAAGTAATAAAGAAGGCCAATAGCAAGAACAGATAATATTATGACACAGCACAATGGGAAATTTTCTCATTGAATATCAGGGATATGCTTCTGTACCAATTTTCTTAAAACTGAACCGATATCCAAATTAGTAAAGGAAAAGGTCAAAGATTGAGCTCAGAATATGGTCGAATCAGGGTTGGACTGGAATTTGTACATATATATAAATATAAATGATGCAATGTAAGAAAAAATAACTTGTTATGAATGTATAACTAAAAATTAGAAGGAAATACTAAACGATATTTCTAGCATCATTGAACTGAATAATGACATATACAATAACTCATTATTAAATATAAGTTACAGCACAAAACATGCTAACTATGTGATATGGATTACATACAAAAGAAGACAAATCAATACTAAGAAACAGATACACATAAATGACTTAGTGAAAGGAGTCCATCATGTTTAATGAATGCCTTGGTTCAATTCTTACAATTGCCAAAAAAGTTTAATCAATTTTAAATCTCAAAAGGGCATATAGCACACATAATAAACTGAGCTATAATGTTAAGAGATGGCTTTGGCCAGGTGGTTGAAGACTACCCTACCAATGCACCAACAAAGGTTTGAATCTTGATTTAATATTTTAGTACAAAAAATCTAAAATAAATTGAACCAGTTCAACTAGTCAAGTTTCGACCGGTTCACCATTCAAAAGTTTCAAATCCAGTGTTTACGAAAAGCAAACTGGAGAGTGGACCAATTTGTGGTTAATCAGGTTCAACCGGATAATCCAATGTGGGTTTGAATACTTACCCGTCCCATGTTATTAAATTGGCCAAGTGTCCTAAATGGAGTAACAGAGCTAACTTGTTACAAATACACAGAAACAAATTCATACAAGAGTAAGTGCATTTGAAAAATATAGAATCCATTTAAGTGACAAATTGTTGTTTTACCATTCAAGGATCATGGATACAGGAACTAAAATCTAAATACTTCAACTTCCAATTCCTTATTGCCTTTACAGTTTAAACATTTTATCCTGAGATGTACTTCAAAAAAGGGTTGATGTTACATAGACAAATACCTGAGCAGCATCCTTCTTCAAGGAGGCACCTGATCTGACAATTTGCAAGAGAGCCTCAGATCTTTTTGAGAAAAATTCTTCATAAGGCAATCCATCTGGTGGAGAGAACTGGGCATGGGTGAGTGCTATTATAGCCTTTTTCCATATTCCTTTGCCAAAACTATCAGTTATAGCTTTGGCAACCAACTTATCCAAGTTGTCTACTCGGTACGCATCTAAGCGATCCACGTAAAGTAGAACATCTATGGTCTTGTCCAGAAGGAAACTACTCAAACCCAAACAAAAGAAAAGGGTAAGAGAAAAAAATATCAGTTTTATTATAGAACACCAAAAACATGTTTCACAGGTGGATTGTTACATGCCAGACATAAAAGCATACCTTTTTATTATTCCAAGCGCCATATCATTGATGTATCCCCCTTCAATAAGACCAGGAGTATCGATAATGTTCAATGTAAAACCTGCCCTTGAACGTGACACCATAACAGGTCTCGGCCCTTCCGACTTTTTTCAAAATTAAAATTAATAGAGTTAGGCACAACACCTATGCAAACATAGAAGAATAACAACTAAAAAAATCACAACCCTACAGGCCAGTGTTGTCAAATAACCGTTACAACACTATAAAATAGCAGATTTAAAACATATTGGCGCAATAAACTATTTAGTTCAAAATGTTGTCAAATACGAGCTATTGCGGCGAATAGCGGAATATGAACAATCCGCTATGTTCCGCGAACCACAATTCAAAACACTGCAACAGACTATCACAGATAAGGGAAGTGAAGAATTGATCATAAGAAAATCCATCTGGTGGAGAGAACTGGGCATGTGTGAGTGCTATTATAGCCTTGTTCCATATTCCTTTGCCAAAACTGTCAGTTATAGCTTTAGCCACCAACTTATCCAAGTTGTCTACTCATACGTATCTAAGCGATCCACGTAAAGCAGAACATCTATGGTCTTGTCCAGAAGGAAACTACTCAAACCCAAATAAAATAAAAGGGTAAGAGAAAAAAATATCAGTTTTATTTTAGAAGACCAAAAACATGTTTCACAGGTGGACTGTTACATGCCAGACATAAAAGAATACCTTTTTATTATATCAAGTGCCATATCGTTGATGTATCCCCCTTCAATAAGACCAGGAGTATCGATAATGTTCAATGTAAAACCTGTCCTTGAACGTGACACCATAACAGATCTTGGCCCTTCTGACTTTTTCAAAATTAAAAGAGTTAGTTACAACAAATACATGCAAACATAAAAGAATAACAACTAAAAAAAATCGCCACCCTACATACTAGTGTTGTCAAATAGCCGTTATAGTGCTATAACATAGCAGAATTTAAAAAATCGCTATTGTTCTGCAATACACTACTTAGTACAAAGTGTTGTGAAATAGCCGCTATTGCAGCACTATAATACTATAGTATAGTAGAATATGAACAAACTGCTATTTTCCATAATCCGCAATTGACAACACTGCAACAGACCATCATAGATAAGGGAAGTATCATCACATACTTGGAAAGGGACTAATTGAAACCACTCTTTCTCCAATGATAGAATTCACAGTTGAAGACTTTCCAACACCCCCTTTCCCCATCACAAGTATGGTCAAGGAGTTCACATCCTATATCAAAAGAAGTAAACACAATCCCAAAGGCAGAATAAGAAGAAGAAAAAAACTTTCAATTGCAAATACTTGTAAAAAAAAACATGTAGACAATACGAAAAGTAAAACAAAATCAAGGTTTTAAATCGTTGTGCTGGGATATTTGGTATAACGAAAAATCGCAGTCAAATACAACTAATACCACATTAATTGCAATCACAATCTCACAGACATAAAAAACCTTGACGTCGCGACCATAATCACGGTTGCAGACAATTTCTTAAAACTTTGAATAACCCTAAGAAGCATGAAAAGTTGTTGTTAAGAGTGCAATAATTTGAGAGAATGAGGAAAATACAAACCTCTTGTTTAAGTTTTCCCAAAAGTTCTAGCAACTTGGTCTGCGTAGCAGGAGCGAATGTATTGATTCCAGACCACTCACGAACAACTTGTTGAGATGCCATGATAATGTTTCACTAATAAAACATAGAAGAAGAAAGAAAAAAAAAAAGAAAGCTTTTATTAGTGCATATTCCAGAAAACCTAACAATTAGAAAACAAATATTTAAGATAATGAACACGAATTCACAGAATAATCAGTAATAATAGTGGCACAAAAGAAGTAAAATGTTGAAAAATACTAGAGTGAAAAATAATTAGCATAATAAGGTGGGAAATAAAAAGTTGCGGAGAAAACGAGAAGCGAAGGAGAGAAAATGAAAAGGGTTTATGAAATTTGGAAGAAATGATTACCGGAAGAGAGAGCGGCGATAGGAAGAACCGCCCTTATCCGACTAAGTACAGTTTTGAGATATACGAATAGCGGTCACTCTTTTCAACCATTGCCTTGGCTTCGTCCTTTAAATATACAAATTATTTAATAACTTCTCGCTACCCAAAATTACTCCAATATATTCTATTAAAAAATACTGCAATATTATTACACTTTTAAATTAATTTATTATTTTACTGAGTTAAAACTGGGCTTAAATTGTAAGGTGCACATTTTAGTACCCCAGATATACTACGTCCAACAATTTGTTTCTTCGGTTAAATTGTTATGTTAAGTGTGTTGATATGTTATGTTAAAAGACATATCCACATTATAGGGAAATTAAATTTGTTCATGTCACAGGAAACATTTGATAGGTTTTTAATATTGTTGTAGAGAGATCTCAAATATGAATATTGTTATTGGCAAACACTTTAATATTATCACTTTATTCATCAAAGTGTCTACTTTATTCATTAACATTTAATTCAATACATCACATTTTTTTTCCATGTCTGTTTAGTTTTATCCAACTCTATTATTATTAACTAAACCTAGTTTCTTAACCTCATCAAACCATATCAGAAAACAATTACCATCTTGTATCAGATTATTAAATAAGGTGTTATAGACTACTGGAAGATAAAGACATCTGAAAAATTATTAAAAAAAAAAATTTTAGGATATAGACAAGTGAATAAGATTTTATTAGTGTTTGCATTTCTAATGACAACTCTTCTTCCACCGTAAACTTGAGAAAATAGTGGTTTTTACTTTGATGACAGCTAATATTGAAGCTTCCATAACAACTACTTGTAATGTTTTGTTTATCTTTTTTGAATGTAGCACCACTATATTGCATTTCGGACATTTACGAATTAAGGACGACTAATTATGAGAAAGAAAATATTGTATTTTTGGATTTCAGATTTTGGGAAAAAAGATAATTAGAGATTTTATATTTAGAAGTTAGCTCTCAAAATGGTTCATGTGTTGTAGATAATCTATAGTGTGACGTAGAAAAATCACAATATCAAGTAATGTGACACCTTAACATTTTTTACGGTAAAATATCTTAACATATTCAACAAAGTTATTTGATGGAGAGAGCAAATTAGATGACATAATTTAATATGAAATATCCTTTTGATATTACGTAAATTTGAAATTTTCGGACACAATTCGATGGTTTACTCTAATTTTCTTTTTAGGGATCAAATATTTTCTAGGGCTTTTGGCTCCAACAACATCATCATTTTTTACGTGTTTTGTCTAATATTTATTTTGATACTAAGATTTATTTTGATCATTTTATTTGAAGTATGTAAACATTAGTGCTTTGTATAAGAAATGGAAAAAAAAGTCGACTTAACAATGCTAATTCAATGTGACATAATTATTGTCTCAATTGACATAAAAAATATTAAAATTTATTTTTAAATTATTATCTTCTTCAACAATTTTTTGAAGTATAAATAATAATTTAAAGATGACTATCAACATTTAAAGATAATTTGACGATTTTGCATGTTAATTGAGACAAGAATTACACCATTTCAAACAATTATTTATAAGTCAATATTTTTTCTATTTTATATTTAATATCTTTAAAAAAAAAGGACTAACACTATACAAATTAAAAAAAAATAAATGACCAAAATCAATTTTTTTTTTTATATTATGACCAAAATCTATAGAAGTTAAATGCTAAATGGTGGAAATATATTTTAACCTTTATTTTATTTGACTTGACATAAATTATTTTATTTTTCATCATTTTCTTATCTTTTCTATAATTTTTTTTGTCATCATTGATATATAAAAAAGTAAGTGGCACATATTTATTGAAAAACACAATATTAATATTTATCATTGATAAATATAAAACAATATAGAACAAATATTTTTCACTAATATACAAAAAAATAAAAATAAATGTTTCCACAGATAAATATAGAAAAATATTATTGAACAAATATATTTGTTGCTGATACATAAATAAAATAGAAACATATATTAATCATTGATCAATTTTTTTTTGAAAAAATTATATGACAAATATTTTGTCAATAATACATAAAAATATAAGACAAATATTTATCATTAATAAATAAGACAAGACACATAACAAAAAAAAAAATATTTAGTATTTTTTTAATATCTTTTAAATAAAAATAAGAATAGTTATAATATTACTAATTATAATTTAGTATTAAAATAACAAATAATTGCTATTAAATAAATATTTAAAATTAATATTTTCTAATATTATCTATATAAATATAAAAACAATGATAATATATTAATTATTAGTAATGTAATTAAAATTAATGTCTTTAAATATTATTACAGCAAAATTTCCATGACACCAAATAGATATCACCGATCTATCCTATCACATAATTTACGGATGTCTATTTTAAGGGTTACATGTCTTTTTTACCTTAGGTTTTATATATTTCATATAGTGTACCGTTTCTATGCAACCATTACATTTATCAATAATAGATCTAATTATCAAAAAATATTGGCGTTAAGTCTTTAATAGATATGGAAAATCCTAAAGGTGGAAAATCCCACGCCGTCCTTATTCCAAAGCAGGAAATTTCCACATTTTAATATATTATTTGTGAATTCAGTCCAGCATATGGATTCCTACATGAAAAATATTAACACTCAACCATCATATCATATACCATATCACTAAAAATTGATGTTAATGGTCATTTGTATTTTAATGATTAAAATAATACTTTAAATAATATTAATTTAATAAAATAAAAAACAAAAATATATTCGTATTAATCGAGATTAATTAAATTACTGTCTTATTCATAAAAACAAAGAGAGTCGTATACCATTAATTTTTAAGAGTATCTTTAATCATCTTATAAAATTTCTAATAATTTTCAAATATTTATTCAAAGTAAGTCAATTTTAAAATAGTCAAATGTAAATGTCACCTTAAACTATATATATAAATATATAAATATAGGTTGCACCTTAAACTAATGTCACCTTTTTGCTTTGGACAAAAACCACACTTTACTCTACACCTTCAAAATCTTAAGTGAAAATTAACAATCTCTTTTCATTTGAAAAACAAAACCTCACTTATTTCATTTATGGAAGTAAGAAATTCCACATTTCTTACCCCAGGGGAGTTTGGTACTCGATCAAACCCCCTTATCATATGAAATCGAGATTAATTAAATTACTGTCTTATTCATAAAAACAAAGAGAGTCGTATACCATTAATTTTTAAGAGTATCTTTAATCATCTTATAAAATTTCTAATAATTTTCAAATATTTATTCAAAGTAAGTCAATTTTAAAATAGTCAAATGTAAATGTCACCTTAAACTATATATATAAATATATAAATATAGGTTGCACCTTAAACTAATGTCACCTTTTTGCTTTGGACAAAAACCACACTTTACTCTACACCTTCAAAATCTTAAGTGAAAATTAACAATCTCTTTTCATTTGAAAAACAAAACCTCACTTATTTCATTTATGGAAGTAAGAAATTCCACATTTCTTACCCCAGGGGAGTTTGGTACTCGATCAAACCCCCTTATCATATGAATTACATATTATATAAAAAAAGAGGCTTAAGTTGTTTTTGAAGAAGTGTGGTTAATTTTCATTGGATAACTGCAAATTTACCCACAATTCTTCACTAAAAAAAACATACAAAGAACACTAGCTAGAAAAGCAATGGCTTAGAAGTTAGAATTTGGAAATCAGAGCAGCGAAAGCAATGAGAGATGAGAGTGCAACCAGAGAGAAGCAGCAGCACAACGTTGATGATGAGAACATCAACATCATCCACCGCCACGCCAAGAACAGTCCACATCAACATCCCAACATCCTCATCATCATCCTCCGCCAAAAAGTGCACCTACATCATGCGTCTCCCATGATGGCTTTTTTCATTAGCAACGTCGTTCTTGATCAGTCTTTCTATTGGCTTCATGATTGACAAGAACTGTAGACAGAAAGAATAAAATAAACAATAAAAATAATAAGAAGCTCCTGTCATTATAAAGAGAAAACAATATGCCAAAAAGATCAAAAGCTTACTTGGAGAGCAAATATGAGAGGAATCCATAATTTTCCTCTCTGATTTGGGTTTGGTCCTTCAATCAAATTCTTGTCAACATGAATAGATTCACTTTTGTTCAGTGCAACTTCTGTGATTGTTTGGACTAGATGAGGAATCCAAGCAATCGCATTTGGAAGAATCTGTCACCATGCACACATTTTCTCAATCAGATGAATGAAGCAAGATAAATGGGCTAAAAGAGGATACAAGGAAATGCAAGCAAATCTCTAACCTGTTCATTACTTTCATTTTTGTTGCATCTCCCACTATTCTCGATCAAAACAACAGGAATCGCAGAAGCCTAGGGTTATGAAAAAGGCAAAATATAAGCATGAAAATTATGAATTATACACAAAGTTTCTGAAAAGCAACAAATAATAATAATTATTGACATTAATTTAAAACAAAATTAACAAGTGGAAAGAACTCTAAATTTTACAGGAAGTAATAAATATATTATAAATTCACCATCAACAAATAAATTAATTTTTGCAATCTCATGAGGCTCTCCAAACTCACAGAAGATCCATCAAACAAATCCCCTGGATGAAACCACGTCTCCAAACTTAGTTTAGAATGAACGAAATAACAGTCAACGAGAATACAAGAAATGTTGTGTTTGACTCACCCAACCCAACATTAAACAAAAAATCAAAGAGGCTGTATGGAGAGATCAAAGGATAAAGTAATAAAGCAGGTCAGTAGCAGGAACACATAATATTATGACGTAGCACAATGGGAAAATTTCTCATTGAATATATCTAGGATATGCTTCTGTACCGATTATCTTAAAACTGAACCAATATCTGAATTAGTGGAGGAAAAGGTTAAAGATTGAGGTCGGAATGTGATTGAATCAGGGTTGAACTGGAATTTGTCCATTCATATGAATGATGCAATGTACTAAAAAATAACTTGTTATAAATATATAGTTAAAAATTAGAAGGAAATATTCAATGATATTTCTAACATCATTGAATTGAATTATAACATATACAATAACTCATTTTTAAATTAAATATAAATTACAGCGCAAAACATACCACCTGACATGGATTACATAAACTAGAAGACAAATCCATACTAAGAAACAGAGATATATAAATAAATTTGTGAAAGGAGTCCGTCATGTTTAATGAATGCCCTGGCTCAATTCTTACAATTGCCAAAAACATTTTGAGCAATAACGTTAAGAGATGGCTTTGGCAAGGTGGTTGAAGATCACCCTACGAATGCACCAGCCAAGGTTTGAATATTGGTTTAATATTTTAGTACAAGATCTCAAATAAAGAACCAGTTCAACTAGTCAAGTTTCGTCTGGTTCACCGTTCAAGAGTTTCAAGTCCAGTTTTTACGAAAAGCAGACTGGCCAGTGGACCAATTCGTGGTTAATCAGGTTCAAACAGATAATACAATGTGGGTTTGAAAACTACCCCCATCCCATCCATGTAAATAAATTGGCCAAGTGTCCTAAAGTGGAGTAACTGAACTAACTATAATGGTCATCACAAACGCACGAAAACAAATTCATACAAGAGTAAGTGCATTTGGAAAGTATAGAATCCATTTAAGTGGCCAATTGTTGTTTTACCATTCAAGGATCATGGATACAGGAACTAAAGTCTAAATACTTCAACTTCCATTTCCTTTTTGCCTTTACAGTTTAAACATTTTTTCCTGAGATGTACTTCAAAAGAGGGTTAATGTTTCATAGACAAATACCCGAGCAGCATCATTCTTCAAGGAGGCACCTGATCTGACAATCTGCAAGAGAGCCTCGGATCTTTTTGAGAAGAATTGATCATAAGAAAATCCATCTGGTGGAGAGAACTGGGCATGTGTGAGTGCTATTATAGCCTTGTTCCATATTCCTTTGCCAAAACTGTCAGTTATAGCTTTAGCCACCAACTTATCCAAGTTGTCTACTCATACGTATCTAAGCGATCCACGTAAAGCAGAACATCTATGGTCTTGTCCAGAAGGAAACTACTCAAACCCAAATAAAATAAAAGGGTAAGAGAAAAAAATATCAGTTTTATTTTAGAAGACCAAAAACATGTTTCACAGGTGGACTGTTACATGCCAGACATAAAAGAATACCTTTTTATTATATCAAGTGCCATATCGTTGATGTATCCCCCTTCAATAAGACCAGGAGTATCGATAATGTTCAATGTAAAACCTGTCCTTGAACGTGACACCATAACAGATCTTGGCCCTTCTGACTTTTTCAAAATTAAAAGAGTTAGTTACAACAAATACATGCAAACATAAAAGAATAACAACTAAAAAAAATCGCCACCCTACATACTAGTGTTGTCAAATAGCCGTTATAGTGCTATAACATAGCAGAATTTAAAAAATCGCTATTGTTCTGCAATACACTACTTAGTACAAAGTGTTGTGAAATAGCCGCTATTGCAGCACTATAATACTATAGTATAGTAGAATATGAACAAACTGCTATTTTCCATAATCCGCAATTGACAACACTGCAACAGACCATCATAGATAAGGGAAGTATCATCACATACTTGGAAAGGGACTAATTGAAACCACTCTTTCTCCAATGATAGAATTCACAGTTGAAGACTTTCCAACACCGCCTTTCCCCATCACAAGTATGGTTAAGGAGTTTACATTCTATATCGAAAGATACAAACACAAATCCAAATGCGGAATAAAAAACCTTTCAATTGCAAATTCTTGTTAAAAACATGTAGCCAATAGTAAAAGTAAAACAAAATCAAGGTTTGAAATCGTAGTTATGCTGCGATATTTGGTATAACGAAAAATCGCAATCAAATGCAACTAATATGACTTTAACTGCAATTGTGGTGGTGTAAACATCAAAAACATGATATCGCAACCATAATTACGGATGCAGACCATTTCTTAAAACCTTGAACAAACCTAAGAAGCATGAAAAATTGTTGTTAAGAGTGCAATAATTTGAGAGAATGAGGAAAATACAAACCTCTTGTTTAAGTTTTCCCAAAAGTTCTAGCAACTTGGTTTGCGTAGCAGGAGCGAATGTATTGATTCCAGACCACTCACGGACAACTTGTTGGGATGCCATAGTAATGTTCCACTAACACAACATAGAAAGAAAAAAAAAACGAAAGCGTTTATTAGTGCATAATCCACAAAACCTAACAATTAGAAAACAGATATTTGGTATCATGGACACGAATGAACAGAATAATCAGTAAGAATATTGGCACAGAAGTTGCAAGATAATTAACATAATACGGTGAAATTAAAAGTTGGGGAGAAAACAAGAAGCGAAGGGGAAGAAAAGGAATAGGATTGATAAAATTTGGAAGAAATGAGTACCGGAAGAGTGAGCAGCGAATACTTGCAAGTATCAAAACTTCTATAACAAATACTTGCAACATTTTTCTTACCTATTTTGAATGTAAAGCTGCCACGTCGCAAATTATACTCAAAAGTTGTAGAATAGAGATAAAAATTATTAGTATAAAATATTTAAAGAATAATTATTTGAAAAATAATATTAGAAAGATTAAAATTAATATAAGATATATATGATATGGAGAAAAATGTGTTTTTTAAAAAAAAATACAGATAAAGAAACACTAGGGAGAAAAGCAATGGCTTAGAATTGGAAATCAGAGCGAAAGCAATGAGAGAGACGAGAGTGCAACCAGAGAGAAGCAGCAGCACAACGTCAATGATAGGAACATCAACGTCAACATCATCTACTGCTACGCCAAGAAGAACAGTCCACATCAACATCCCACAATCCTCGTCATCATCATCCTCCGCCATATTCCAACGGATTCGTCCTTCCCTCGTAACCTCATTTCTTCAAAGACCCCATTCTCTCCCATTCGTCCTCTCCATCTTCCTATTCCTCGCTTGGATCTCTCTCCGTTCATACCGTCCTTCCCATCCTCTCCCTCTCTCCTCCCCAAACGACGACGTTAAAGCCAATCTCCGCAGATTCTCCTCCTCTTTTCCTTCCCCTATTACCAAGGATAACCGTGGATGGATTCTCGACCCTATCGCTCTCGCACTCTCTTCCAGTATTTCAGGTACTTCCTTTCTATGCTCAATTTTATTTCCCGAAATTCAACTAACGACGTTTCTTTTAAGGTGGAGCTGTTACCTGTGCTTCTCTTCACCTCGGTGAAATTCGACCTGGAAAATTAAGAGGGAATCATAGACATCATGATTGTAACGAGACTTTTGTCCTTTGGGGGGCTTCAATCAAGTTTAGGGTACGCTCCCCTTTCCCTTTATCTTATCTTATTACAGACAAATGAGACTAAATTATTTGATTAGTTTCAATAGATCTAGCTTCAGTTATATTAGTTACTAATTACATTTGAATCACTTTCGACGGTATTAGCATGAAACTATGAATTAGTAGTATTCATATTCTCTATAGTGAACAATTCACTTTGGAGTATAATTTCATGAATAAATAATGGTTAATATTATATGCAAGTGTTGTCTAATAGCGCTGTAGCACTGGTAATGTATAACTAAATTTGTACATATAACTATTGTTTAACATACAAAGTATTAGCACATAACGGTTAAAAGTATTGTAGCATAGTGAAATTTGAATAAACCGCAAATTTCCGCAGTCTGTGATTGATAACACTGTTACATGCACATGCATAACAAGTCATGACTATGTTGAAATACCAACCACTTTACATGAGTCAAATCCTCAATTAAGCGTTCCCTCAGTTACTATGGAAGAGTTAGGTCTTCCTTATTATGTTAGGTTGCTGACCTAAACATGTGGTGTTCGTTTAAGTTGCTGTTTGATAATTGTGTTTGATGTTATGAACGGTGTGTATGCTGCTGTTATTTAACTCAATATTGACATTGAACTGACAAAATGCTTGGCCGTGCTGGAATAAGACAGTGTTGTTGTTATGATATCATCACATGTATATGGTGTAATAAATAGAATATTTGATTGAGATATTATCTCAACAGGCTTGTTTGAATTGGTAAGCTGTTGATTGCTATAGTGTTGGCGTATAGTCATGTCAGTAAAATGTAGATAGTTGAGATGAAGTTTCTATTGCATTGCGTATTTTTGGCATCCTCTCTTGAACTCACTTACCAACTTTTAGTAGTTTCGAGGCGGAATTGGCACTAACAGCTTAAGAAAATGCAATGGTTTTTATATGCTATTGTTTATACTTTCTCTTTTCGTGGAGGGAAGGTAAGGAGTAGGAGGAATGTGCATGTGCAAATTTCACTTTCTTGCAAAGACAATATCCTGATTTGTGAACTGAAATGTGTAGTTGATTCTTCTTTTGGGAATGTGGTGCTTAAATTAGTCACAGATACTGGGTTCTCAGTTGGACTGAAAATAAAGTCCTAGCACACTTTCTAACCTATTTTAGAATGCTAAAGTAATCAGGGAATGTTCATTCTCTCTAGACATTTTATCGGCTGGTAAAGTGTACATTATAAGATAAATGATATAAATTGATTCTTACTTATGACATTATTCTTAGAAGGATGCAAATGCCACTAAACTGCTACCTGGAACTAGGAGCCTTTAATTTTTTGTTAGTGGCACTTATGAGTAAAGCCAACAAGATGAGGAAGAAACATATTCTACAAACTAGATTTTGAGAAGGTCTATTATTAAGCGAACACTAAAAAACCATGAATGTTTGGATTGAAGTTTTCAAATTTAAATTTGAATCAACTTCATTTTGCAAACTAAGTTTGCATAAACAACACTCCTTCCATTTTAAACCGAGTTTGAAGGCAATGAATTAGTTTGCAAAATGTCTCCAACTGAAAACTTCCAAACAAACAAGAGCTAGTCTTGCTGTGTTAACATCAGTTAGGGGTTTTTGGGGGTACTTGACAGAAAATCCAAACACAAACGTATACATACTAAACATCAATTTACGTATTTGGAAATCAATTTCATTAAAATGTTTTATTTCTTCACAATTTTTTACTGTTGAATAAATAGTCAAATTAGCACTCCTCAAGATAATTAGCTCTTGTGCTCTGAAGGAAAAAGGTTCTCAAAAGTTATAAAGCTCTAAAATTAGGATTCCAATGAAATGACTAATAAAGAGTGGTATTATGCAATAAAGAGTGTGGTAAGAGTATATGGTAAATAATGAGTGGGGTAGGATACTTAGTTAGCAAGTTTGTTATGCCGTAGTATTATAAATAGTGAGATTAAGGGGATATGCAAGAATATTGAGTGAACCATTATGGTTAGGCACAGAGAGAGTTTTCTCTATCTCTGAGGAGCATAGCTCTGGGGTAGATTGGGATCCATTCCTTTCTACACATTTGCTTTCTTTATCCAGTAAATACATATTATTTTCTACTGTTTTATCTCTTTCTTCACTTAATTTTGGATTATGAATTTCGGGTTTCCATCATCTTGAGTACACAGTAATCTGTTTGCAGGCGGAAAACAGCAAGGTGGCTGATATTGGTTATGCTGAGGTGACCATTGGCAGAGATGAGGTTGTTGTTGCTGCTAGCCCTGCTCATAAAGCACATGCTTTAATAAACATAGATCCGGTTCGGAGTGCTTACTTTATAGGATGCCAAGACAGTATTATAAACTATACTGCTTCAAGTACGGACTTCAATGTTTGGAAAGATCTTTAAGTTGTTGCTCTTTATAGGTTTTCCCATCACATTCCTCTTGATGAAATCGAAGATGTTTCTGAGCATTAACATTACTATATGATATTGTTGCGCACACCCATGAGAAAATTTTACCTTTTAGTTGTCTATATAATGTACAGAGCTTAGTTGCGAACTTGGAGAGTTTAAGCTTTTATAGGGGTACAGAGCAGAAAGCCAGAATGAAAGGAGGTACAGTTTATGTCTTAGTCTATTAAAAGAAGGGAGGGAAAATTCATTCACAGTTCCTGAACTTTGTACTGATTGTAACGAGGCAACATGATTCTTTTAATGAAGTTATTTTTATTAACTCTTAAATTTTAATTGGTTACCTAAGATACTTAGTGACCTAATCTAATTTGTCTAAATATGTTATTTGAATTTTGGATTTAGTTATTTTTTGATATACTTTGGATATTGTAATTAAAAAGTTCATAAAACAATTCGAAGACCAGTGATCATCATAAATTAAAGTGAACTTACTCATTTGCATATTTAAATTTCAATTATTTTGTAAGTTATTATATAAACGGGCAATTTAGTTTTTTTTGTTGGACCGAAGACATAAAACACAGAAATCTGAATTTATTACTAAAATAATCTGGTTTATAGGCCAGTTTTTAACATAACAGTAACTAACACAGTGTTTTCCCCTAACAAAGAGTTTTCTCCTTCAACATAATCCACCACTAACTACTCTCTCATATGGCTGCCTATTAACTGAAGACGCCTTACCAATCTCATATGCTAACCTCGCAACACATAAAAACATAACAGTCTCGTAAATGAAAGTAAAATTAGTGTACTGTGGACCAGGTCAGTAACTACCCACACACAAACATAACTGTCTAAGAGTACATAAAAATGTGTCTGTCTATCAGGTTTAGCTAAGCAACACTTTCATTTCACTAAACATGACTGAGGTTTAATTGGAATTTTATTGTCATAGTAATTGAAGTTTAGGGTTCTCTTTGCAAACAACCCAACAATTGAGAGTGGCTGTATACACCTTTCCCTTGCAAGAGTAAGTATTTTGTTGTTAAGATGTTGCTCGGGACGTTGTAGGTCTGGTCAAATTCAATACTCATTGTGGATGTTGGCTTTCTGTGAATATCTATTATCATTACTCGATGATGAAAGAAACGGTGTTGGTGTCTATCAATATTAATTTATACAGTTTTATTTTTTTTCTTTATTGGAGGCGGAGTTTGGCTAGTCTGGAGAATATATCTTAGATATTTGCTTATCTTTTTCTTTTCAATTATGCATGAAAATATTATGTTAGTCTGATTGATTAGCCATATAAATTCTGACCATTCAATTTTGTCAGCTTTACAAGTTTTTTGTTTTGAGGGATTTTTCGGGCAACGATTAATGTTACAGTAGTACGCCCAATCACATATCCAAATACTGAAATACACTTACTACAATACTTTTTTATTTATCACATGTTCTGAACATAAAGTCGATTATTAAATCAATTCAAAATCTTTTTTATAGTGAATTTTAAATTGATTTTGAAATCAAATCAAATTATCTTCATATTATAGTGATTTCTAACACGAGTTAGAGTAGAGGATTACAAGTTAGAGAGTAATTTGAACGAGGGAACAGGTGCAGTGCCTATCACTTGCAAGAAAAGAACTATATGAGGTGTTACTTGCACGCAAGGACTGTTTCTAGAGCCCAGAATTACAAGTCACTGTATATGTGATCAGCACAGAAAGACAAAAAAACAAAAGCTGAAACTCTAAGTTAATCATGTCATTCTTATTTGCTTCCCAAAGTTGCTTCATCATAAATAAGAGTAATGCACCGCCCAAGCTAGAATCTTTAACTCCATTGAAAAACTTACTTGGTGACTAATGGAGTCATACAAAAAACCAATTTTCGTTCACCAACAGTTATTATGCCTCACAAGCAACAATTTGAAGTTATAATTTAATATTCCAAAAATAGAAGTTCCATCGCTTGAAAGCCAATACAAATGTAACATAAGGTTGCTTAAGGCAAATCCAAAAGGAAAAGCAATTCCCACCTTAAAAACTATAAAGCTCATGATCCTCAATGAATAAACCAATAGTCTTCAACCTTATTATCCATATAAAGTTCTTTTGAAAAACTTGCTTAGAGAATTCATATAATTAAAATGGAAGAAAAGAACAAGAGGCTAGCGGTTTTAGTAGGGTGCAATTACCCTAACACCCCCAATGAACTGCATGGTTGCATAAATGATGTGTTGGCTATGAAGGACATGTTGGTAAAACGTTTTGGTTTTGATCATGAAAATATTGAGCTTCTAATTGATGAACCTAACACTTCTTCATCAACTATGCCAACTGGTGCTAACATTAAGAAAGCATTAGGTAGCATGATTGATCGAGCTGAAGCAGGGGATGTGCTTTATTTTCATTATAGTGGGCATGGAACTAGGATTCCTTCCATGAAATATGGACATCCTTTTCGACATGAAGAAGCTATTGTGCCTTGTGACTTCAATCTTATCACTGGTTTGTATTATTAACTTCCCTTTTGAATATTATTTCTCATAGCACATAATTAAAATATGTACTTGTAGGACTTGAGTATTTGTTTGTAGGTTTGTGGAGTGGCATTTATGTGATAAATTCAATGCCTAAACTATTATTTTATTTATGCAAGTGAATCACCAATTTAGTTGATGAAATCATAAGGGTGAAACAATTTGGAAGTGAAATTAACTAATTTTTTTAAAATAATCATTGAAATTGAAATTAAAATTCATTGACCATATTAATCCTTTTGAGTCGGTCAATTTAATCTATAAAATAAAGTGTTCAATCGAATAATTTTTAATTTCATGAAACATTTTAAAATATGTTAATTTTAAAGATTAAATTGTTTAACCCATATATTTTAAAGAATAGAATGATTAATCATTTAAAATATCATTAATTTCTAGCATTGTTATAAAAATATTTACTCAAAATATGATCAACATGTTAATGTGTTTCTTAACAATTATCAATAGATTCAGAAAAGGCTAACATTTCACTATTTTAGACACATTCTTTTTATTGAGATATTTTTAAGAGGTCATTTTTTTCAAAAGATGGTCAATTTATCAAACTATTAAATTGACTTAAAAAAAATCTATTAGTATATGTCAGCATTCAACAAAAGTATTTATGAGGCAACTAGCTCAAGTTCATATGAAAAAAATCACAGTTAAAAATGCAGAGTAGGCTGTGAACTATAGAAGTTGCTTAGATATTCGAACTATGTGACAACCCTCTTACCATATAGTAACAATGTATAAAACTGGTGCTTTTATTTCAAACCTTTTGCAATTGAAGAAATTTTTTAAATTTTATCTTTATATTATATAGATTTGGACTTTCGGCAACTAGTGAATCGGCTTCCAAAGGGAACAAGCCTAACAATTCTGTCAGACTCATGCCATAGTGGTGGCCTAATTGACAAAGAAAAGGAACAAATTGGACCAAACTCATTGGAAGACAAAAATGCTACATTGAAACAAATTCATATTACACCAAAGACTATTCCTTATGAGTCAATACTTCAACACCTCTCATCATTAACAAACATAAACACAACAGACATTGGAACTCATTTGCTTGAGTTCTTTGGCTCTGAAGCTAGCTTGCGGTTTCGGCTACCGTTACTTGATCTTGATTTGTTCCAACCATTGAAACATGATGAAGGGATTCTTTTGAGTGGTTGTCAAGCTGATGAGACTTCTGCTGATATGAGACCAAATAATATGAATGGTGCAAATGGAAAAGCTTATGGTGCATTTAGCAATGCTGTTGAGATGGTGTTGAAGGATAATATTGGTCAATTGAGTAATAGAGAGGTTGTGATGAAGGCTAGAGATGTTTTACAAGGACAAGGATTTGTGCAACAACATCCTTGTCTTTATTGTAGTGATGAGAATGCTGATGCTATCTTCTTGTTGCAATGTTAGAACTATGATTTATGAAATGTTTGTATGTATGCAGAATTTGATGTGTGAAATGAAGTTAAATGTTTGAGGCATCACTTGTGTATCATTATGTTGTTCATAATTGTATTGTTGTATGAATTTTATATGAAATAATAAATGGAAAGAACACTTGATTGTTTGATACAAACATTGTTCCCATATAGGTTTGTAATTTCACCATATTTATTTTAAGTTCATTAAGTATTTCTTATTTCTTCTCTTTTTCTTCATTCTCTTTATTTCATTTTTTAAAAATCTTTTTTCTAGTATATCTTAAATTAATTTGACATGGTAAATCTATCAACCCAAAATCTTAATGAGGATTTGATTTAAGTTTTGATTGATGTTTAAATTGAAAAAAAAGGACCATTTATAGGAATAGGCTAGGCCAGGCCAGACTTTGAAAGGTCTGAGCTGGCATACGATGAATTTTTGAGGCATAAGCCTAGCCTACGGCCTATGATAGGCTTTTTTTTTCGGCCTGAGTCTGGCCTACCTATCATGGTCTGGCCTGTAAGCCTATTTAAAAGCCTTATTCACATTAAAAATAATTTTTCTAACAAAATAATTTAAAAAAAAAATATGAAACAAACACCCTTTAAACCCTAAAAAATGATTTTTGGTTTAAAAGAATAAATTTTTTATTAAAACAAACGCACCCATTATTATCTCTCAAACAAATGGTCTCAAACAAATTCAGATTATTACCTTTCAAACAAATCCTATCGTGCAACATCATATTTAGTAATATATATATATATATAAAGGTAATAAATAAATAATTATCTATAGCTACATGATGCTCTACACATATCGATTTATATGATTCTCCATATACCAATACTAATGTGTATATGTATATATATATATATATTAAATAAAAAAATGATTTTTCTAACAAAATAATTTTTTAAAAATATGAAACAAATACCTTTTAAACCCTAAAAAATAGTTTTTGGTTTAAAAGAATAAATTTTTTATTGAAACAAACGTACCTATTATTATCTCTCAAACAACTCAAAATATTACCTCTAAACAAATCCTCTCAAACAACTCGGAATATTACCTCTCAAACAAACTCATATTCAGTAATAATAAACAATTAGGGTTTTTAAATTTATATACTAATAATATATATAAAGATAAAAAATAAATAGTATTGGTTTTTATAAAATATAAAGTAACAAATAAATAATATCGATTTTTATAAAAAATATGATGTTTTCATACATGTTTGTTGGAGTGAGTGCAATGGAAATTAGAAGGAGAAAAAATAGAGAATGGAATACATATAAAATATATATAGGTCGGCCTGTCAGACCTAATAGGTTTTTTTACAAGCCTGAGCTTGACCTATTTACATAAATATGCTTTAAAAACAGTCTGAGCCTGACCTTTTTATTAAACAGACCAGGCCATAAGTAGGCCAGGCCATAGGCCCCTGTCGGACGGCCTAGTCTATTCTCATCCCTAGTCTTAGCTAATTGGTCACAAGTAAGGGGTTAATATATTTTAGTTTAGGTAAAATGTTTATTTAGTACTTAAGTAGTTAAATTTTGATACTTGACTCAAAAATTTCTAAATCAAACTTAATTTACCTTTCGATTGATGTTTAGATTATTAAGAAATTTTTTTTTTTATTAAATAAGATCTATTAAATTAGGTTTGAGAAGAAAAAGTGACTTTTATGATTGAAGAAATTTTGAAATAAAGTGAAAATTATACATCCTTATGGAGTGACTTTTATAATCATCATCAGACAATTTTATTTTGGCTTTTGAAAAGATAAATCCATACAATCATTCATTGCTCGAATTTTGTTAATTTCAAATTATGAAAAGGGCATACTTCTCATATTGGTGTGACAACATCGTTTGTTAATAGGTCTTTATCATGTCCCATATGCATTCATTGACCCACTTTTGTGTGTGACATTTCCTAAAGTTGTCATATTTTTCCTGGTCAACGTCCATAATACCAATCCATTTATAATATATTAAAATAATGTTCAACCTTTTTCATCGCCACTTATTCAAATTTATTACGCATCATAAAAAATATGATATTATTTTCTATAATAATTCACCTTTTGTATATTTTATTCTTTCATTGTAATACTTTATCATTTATATCTGAATTCATATATTTAGATGTAATTCTTTTTTGGATGTTTAAGTTATCAAATTTCTTTGTTTTTTAATCTTAAACATTTCCAGTAATTAACTTTTAAGTCACTCACCCAAACACTCACTCACCTCTCCTCAATTAATTTATTAACGTAAATCTATTATAATCAACATGTTCCCTTTAATTTTTCAATCAACTTGTAACATAAATTTTAGATACTAATTCACTCATCATATCACACAACAACAACAACACTCACTAATAGTACTAAATTATTTGTTTACTGTAAACATCAATTTTTATCATATTGTAACTTATATACAATCACAATTACAATTTAGAAGAATTTACATTTAAAATTCTTTGTAATTTATTGCATGTAATCAAATTTGCAAGTTTAGATTTGCGATTTTCAATTTCAGTTCTCTATTATTCCATTTCTTTTTCGGACGTATTTATTTATCCTTCCAATCTCATTGTACTCTTCAAACGTATTTCTCTATCCATCCAATCTCATTATGCTCTTCAAAGTCTAGTTCTCTACACTATCTCCATTTTCTCTACATATATTCTAAATTGTTGTTTTGTAGTATTTTATTATTTTTCTTAGTTCAGCGTGTTTTTCTAGATTTTGATGTTGCATAATTGTTTACTGTTAAATTGAAGAAATAAAATTGATATTCTCTTCAATTGTCAAAAAAGACCAACAATATTGGGTAGCTACCATGATAACATTATCTCGTTTTTGAATTAGTTATTTTTTGTGATTTTATACTATGATTTGTTTGTGCTTCTACATTTCATGTTTGATAAGTCTATATATTTTATATATGATTATATTGTATTGATTAAGTTTTGTGTGAATTATAGAGGTGCGAATAAGTCAGACCGGCAGAGCTTATGCTAAGCCAAAACTAGACTTTTCTTTTAAACAAGCAAGACCAAAACTTCTAAACAAGCCTATTTAGTTAAAAAAAAAAAAAAGACAAACTACATGCTACATAATAAGCCTATTAGGCAAATTTTTAAAAATATAAATAATATTTTTTTTACTACTATAATTATTATATTAAATTTTAGTAATTTTGATTAATTATTATAGTAATTTATGCATATTAACCTTATTTAGTTTTTGACATATTTAAACGAATTATTATAAAATAGAATTGAAGTAGGATGTGTATAAAGTCATGTTCTTCAAAATATTATGTTAAATATTAAAATAGAACTTAATTTCATTGAAATATTAACTCATTAATCCATTTAAAGATATGTTTGATTACTTATTCAAAAATTTTAAAATGAAATAGGATGTTAAGTAGGCTAACAAGCCATACCAGACTTCTACGAAGACATATCTAAAAAGTAAGCCTATGACGGATCACATAGCAGATTTAGACCTTGAATTTTTTGACAGACAAAGTTTAGGTCTTGTAAAGCCTAACTCGATCCAATCTATTTTCACCGTAGTGAATTATGTGGAGATGATTTAAATAACTGAAAAAATAAATTACTAACACTAGACGTAGATGTTGGTCAGAACCACAAAGACATCTTCATTATACCAAAAATGCTAGATGATACTACTCTAAGAGGAACACAAATTCTATACCTAAATTAAGTGTTGGTTGGTGGATTCAGGGACAACGAAATAAATTTAAACAAACTCAAGACACTAAAGTAACTCTACTAAATTACTTTTATGAGTAAATTTTTATTTCCATTTCATTGTATATATTTTAGTATAATAAACTTAAACTTAAAATTTCTATAATATTATTAAATGAATAATAATGCAAATGAAATTTCTGCTATTTGTAGTATCATAAACATCTTAATTATGATTATGGAATATATTTTGTTGTTATAATATATTTTTGTTAAATTTTTTCATGTTTTAGAACATTACTTGTCATTTGCATATTTATAATCAATTTTCACAATTTTAAATTTTTCGATCTCTTAATAAAATAAATTAATAATTAATTATTTCTTTTACTAAATATTAGTTCTATGATATTCAAATAATTTTATATATTTCTGAATTTAACATTAAACATGTTTATATTTTACAACATATCTATTTTTAAAATCATTTTTACTCAAAAATTAACACTTTTAATTCTTTACACAATTTAAAAAAAAAATAATAATTTCATGATTAAACAATTCTTTTGTTATTAAAACTTTTAATTCTATAATATTTTTTTTTTTAAATTGTGTAAAGAATTAAAAGTGTTAATTTTTGAGTAAAAATGATTTTAAAAATAGATATATCTAATCTATGTATTTAATTTGCCATCTAATCTATGTATTTAAAAATAGTACTAGTGAAACACACATAGATACATCTAATCTATGTATTTAATTTGCCATCTAATTAAATTCTATTTATTACGGAGGACTTTATTATTGAACTAATCATGGAAAAAAGGGATTAGATCATCGTAACAAACTGTTTGCATGTTTGAAAGATTAGATGTACTTAGCTAGAATTGTGTCTGCGTCAAATTCAGTGACGCACCGCGGGATTCCTCTATCACTTTATAAATGGAGGTTTAATAAGTGTTTTCTTCGTCAAATTCATTCAAACTAGAGAAATTTCGTAATAGCATAGCTATGGACGTTGCAACTTCCAATAGACTTTCCGCAATTGATGCGGAAATGCGTCAAATACAACATGCGATTCAAAACCGCCGGAGAACTCTCAATTTATTTTTAAGGAATATTTGAGCAGTAGATTCAGCTGCGGCAGACGAACGCATTTGCACTTCCACAGCAAAAAGAAAATAATAAAAAAAAATATATATATTGTATGGCAATAAATTTATTACAATAATCGTGATTTAAAAAAAAATACATTTTCTTTTAACAAATTACTTTGATTCAAACCCGGCGTGTTTGTGCGTAAATCTGTCTCTCTGTTATTGTCTGAGCAATATCTATTTATAGAACTCGAGTATCTTGGATCCTAAGTCTTCGGTAAACTCTCCACTATCTGTTTTGTGGTGGTAAGTGCTATGTTTAATCATACATCTTATATTTAAGAGCTTGACCGAGTCCGAGTGCATGTGTCCAATATGGAATATCAAGTAGTGTTCCGGATTATTGGTTGATCCAATTCTACTGTTGGACTTATATAATGATAAATAAAGATCTAAATTGTCATGTAAAGATACAATGATACACAATCTCCAAACACGTACACATTAAGAAAACAAACAATGATCCAAAGATAATCAATATGACGGTACACAATCCCCAAATATGGAGTTCATACAGCCGAAATACTTAAAATAATAATAAGAGAGATCATCTAAATTTTATACTTATTTGAATTGAAATGTGAAGTTAAAGCATATTAGAACACATTGGTATTTGAGTTGACTATTCATAATGAGCTTCATGCATATTTGGATGCCTTGATGATCTCTAGTCATTATTCTGTTTTCCTTTTAATGAGTCCCACCCTGCTACTTTCTTCTTAATTTGGCGGGACAGTCATTGAGATCCCGTGCAACTTCAACAAACCTCCCTCCCTTTTCGCCCTCCTTCACAGTCACACCAACACACCCTTCTCTTCTGCTAACTAACACAATAATATTATTAGCATTACTAATTCAATAATTAATTCAAATATTCACTACAAAACACAAACTAAATCAAAACTAACATACGGATCAAACTTCACATCAGTTGAAAAAGCAAGCAATTACACACGTTAATTAATTGATATCAGTGAAGTCATAAAACAGTTTGATATTTTAAAAGAAAAGTACTAATAAAAAGTTTACAAATTCAACTCCCTTTAACACAATTAATAATTAATTATTAGCGGCTCACATTATAGTTATACCTTCGCAAATCATCTTCACTATACTGAACAACCAAAACGAGTCATTGCGTGACTCCATTTCGCCTCTAATCTAAATCACTAACAAAGAGTTGCCTAATTATTACCAAATTACCATTCTCATTACCATTTTCTTTTTCTTTTTAAAAAAGAAAAAGAAAGCGAACCATGATAATTAACACCACGTGCAATTTGCTTTAATTTTACCTTGTTCTTTCTTGTCTATGGTGGTAACCGTTATATTACACCACTCACCCAAACTCACTTTTAATAAAAGAGAAATTAAGAGAATATCGACAGTCATGAAGAGACAAAGCAGCGCGGTGTCTCCCTCATCGTCACGGCGAGAAACCGCGCCGGAGAAAATCCACGTCAAGACAATTGGCTGCATGTCCGGCATTCTCCACCTCATCTCTACTTCCCATTCCCGTCGACATCGCCGTTTCCTCACCTTCGGTAATGCGTTTCACATTTTCCCGGTCCCACACCAAATCCATTTCGTTAATTAATTTTTCACAAAATTTTATTTTATTATTAGCATAATTATTAATTATTCTTTTTTTCTCTTTCTTTTTCCTCTCATTTTCAGGTAAGAAACAGACTAAGAATCACGTTTCTTCCATTTCCACCGCCACCGCAAACTCGCAACCAGAAAACGCGAAAGAGAAGAAGAGCGATGAAGTTTGCACCGTACGAAATCCGAGATTATCGAGCGAGGTTCCGAGGAGTCCGACGTTGCCACCGGATATTCGCCATTCGAGTCCGGCGAAGTCGTCGGAGAATGTTCGGGAGCCACCGGCGCTAGTGGCGAGGCTGATGGGACTTGAAGCGGTTCCTGCTTCGCCGGAAACGGTGGTGGAGAAGAGGCAGAAGCTGCTGGGAGCGTTGCAGAGGTGTGACGAGGATCTCAAGGCACTGAAGAAGATTATTGACGCCGTAAGGACTACTGATCCGCTTCCGTCACTGTCACCGTCTCCGGTGGTAGTTAAGCGCAGCATAGGTGATTTAGGGGATAAAGTGAAAACGGTTACGGAGGTAAAGTGTTCGGTGGTTAACGGTGAGCAACAGCAGCCGAGTCCTGTGTCTGTTCTTGACGAGTTCACTCGTTCGCCACTCAGTCCGAATTGTCACTCGGGACGTTATTCATTTGGTAAGTCTAAAATTTTCATCATCCTTGTTCTTTTTTTCTGCTTTCTAATTAATTTTAAATGTTAGTTTAATTTCAATACTTACTCCAATCGAATTAGTCATAATTTAACTTGATTTTCTAGACACTAACAATCCAATGTTTAAAAAAATGGAAATTAACTAATGTAGCGTAAACAGGGCCGTGTATAGACTTATCTGAGCCTCAGGCAAAACACAAACATTCTAGTTTTATGAGCATCTCAAACTTTATTAGGCAAGAAAAAAAAAATTACCTTGTGTTAGTTTTGAATATCTCAATAATTCAATTAATATATGTTTATTGATTAAAGTACTAGAGGTATTTGAGATCTTATAAACTATGACAAGTATTTCACAATTTAATACGAGGTCTAAACGTGGCAATAGGCTACATATTGTGGTGTGACAAATATGATTTAAATTTTCTGATTTTTTTTAAATAGTTGAATTAATCATTAATTTTATTGGATGGAGGAGTTAACATATAGGATATCTCTTTGTTATAACTTTCACAAAATACTAAATGATTCTCAAATTTTTTGATATTGATTGAATTGTGCTAATAATTTAAAAAAAAATGGTTGAACACCTATATACTTAATTGACCACTTAAGAAATAAAAAAAGTAGATAAAGTGATGTGATACAAAAAAAAAATATAGAAAAAAGGATATGTTAATTATTGTATAGAAAATGTAGTTGTACATACACATGATTGTTAATTTTTAAATGTGTTTTGTGTGCAAATAACATTTTCTGCATGGACACACATAGGTGTTTGCTTCGTTCACCGCGAAATCAAATATAGTTAAGGGACTTAATATTATACTTTTAGACGAAAAAGTAATTAATTATACTCCACTTATTACAAATTATTATTATTTTGCTAGCAAGCCATAGAGTATAAATTTTACGTAGTAGTTAACAAGACTTGATTTGTGGTTCGAATATGCCTTTTTACAGTTTCATACCCCATTGTTTATGCACTATTATTATTTATATAAAAAAAAGGATTTGTCTCTTTTTGCATTATTTATAGATCATTAGATGAAGTAATTAACTATTTAGGTGCGTTTTGATTGATCCATTCTTCAATTTTGTAAAATCTTTTGGAGCTGATACATCAACTTCCTGGGTCCATCTAATATGGGCCCTCTAAAAAGAGGTCTAACTCTAATCATAAACTATTCAATATTTTTACTTGTTGTAACATGTTAATTTAATATAAAATTTGGATTTAGATTGACACTAAAATACTCTAAAATATATTAAAATAAAATCAAATAATCCTTCATTAGTATGTAATTACCAGCTGACACTATGTACCATTAGATCAAGTTTATATTAGCTAGATATTCAATTTGAGTCGCTATAAGTGTTAAGTGCGAAATGACTAAAAAGTAGAAAAATAATAGAATAAATAAACTCCTCTTTGTTATATTTTAGATTAATACCAATTTGCTTTCTTCTATATATTTAGAATTAATTAGCTTTCAGTAAATAAAAGGTTAGTAAATTACCACCGTTTGTAAAGATTTATTTTTAAACATAAATAAGACAGTTGTCACTCTTATGAAAGAACATTTACAATTCCTAAATGATGTAGTATACCAGTAGTTTGCAATTAACTTGATTAGATGATAGATTTTCTTACCCATGATTCATCAATAAGAAACACAACGATTTTCGATCAAAATGCACATGCTGCCTTTATCCATGATATTTAGGATTCCAAGTTTAAAATCATAACTTTTATTTTTTTTGGGTACAAAAATCATAACTTCTTCTATTCCACTCCATCATGACCATCATGGTGGCAGACAAATTAATTTCTTCTTGGCTCTGCAATCATCCTGCACCTAATTTAACAGTGATTAATTTAAAGACATTGATTACCGTTCTTCTTCAAATGTTCTTTCCATGTACGTACGTTTTGCTTAGACAATTTTCTTTTCCACATTCTCTTCTCAACTATTATTACAACTCCATAGAACCACAATTAAAGAGAATTGACCGTTTTGTTCTGGTCTAAAACAATAATAATAAATCATGGTACTTTGGTGGATGGATCTTGGACCACTATGCCTCATGTCATGATATGAAGCAGTCAAAAGATGTTTCAAAAGAAAAAGGAGGGAAGAGAAAGAAAAGAATAGTACACCACTTTGGCACTTTACCTGCCACTAGTCATGCTGAAACCCACTTTTTTCAGGGATATGTTACCCCACCACCACTCCCTCCCTCCCACCCAACAACCAAGACTCTTGTTGCTTGCCCGCGGAGGTACTGCATTGCTGCAGGTCGATACATGCGTGTGGTGGCCTGCTGATGAAAACATTGTCTTTAATGTGTTTTGTAAGGTAACAGTACTTATCATTGAGGCCATTCAATCATAGCGTAGAACATAAAAATGTCCATTAACTGTAGAATTGTCTCACACTTCTAAGTTCTAACGTACTATATATCTTAGTTTATGTTATATTAACCATCTCATCTCATTTGCATTATACCTAGTCTACCGTGTTGATAAACTTTTAAAAAAACTATCTGTAGAATATATCTTCTTAAAATGTATTTTAGGGAATGTTTAGGCTGTGACCATAGACTAGTCCTTAAAAAGATATTTGAATATCAAATAAATAACTACCACATACTCGTTAGAATCGTCCTCTTCCTCTTGATTTTTACGAATGAAATAATGTATTTATTAAAATTAATTTAATAAAAATAAAAATAAACAAATGTGTGTTTTAAAATTCAACTCAACGAATCAACATTAATTGATGTTGAATTGTCATCAACATATAGACGAAAATAACTATTAATTTATGTTTTTAAGAAGTATCATTGACTCTCATTAGAGTTTTAAGTGATTTTTAAGAAAGGGTCAATAATGAATAGGTTCCACTTGGAATTTGCCTTAAAAATATTTCATATTTTCATTTTTTAAATGTAAATAGGATACAAAGTGTTGGTATGCGAAATGTGACTAAGAGTTCAATATTGAACAGAAAAATGAATGTTGAGTAACATACAAATGAGACGAGTCATATACGTAATAATGTCTTAAGATATTGTATCGTTGCTTATTCTAATGATGATTCATCGAGCTTTCCTCATGATCTTATTTTGTAGCCAATGATTTTACTTACAAGTGATTGGTCCCTTGTATCAATAGTCTTCCTTACAAAAGGTTCAAGTGTTGTGTTTCTTTAAGTGTACCAAAAAACACAAGCGTATATAGGTAAAAAAAAGTTTCATTTTGAGAGGAAATATACACAAATAGATGGACTCACACATAAGAGGAAAATTATTGATATGTCATGTGTGAATAAAAATCTTATATTAAATTAAAAAAATAGATATTAAACATCTTACCAAAGAAAAAACTCAAATAAATAATTCGTATTAGTTACTCTTTGTTCAATATCCTTGAGTTTTCTACATGACAAAAAAATAAAAATAAATAGATCCTCCGACTTTATAGATGTTCAATATAATCCAACATTGATTAATCTAAATATAGCTTCATAACAATACTCGCTATGGATATCTTATATAAATAAATAAATTTATCTTAAATATTATAATTTTTCTTAGATGGAAATTTATAATTGAATAATACTAACAACTAATTATTTAAGATAAACTTTCTAACACTTTCTTTTTTATTGATTAAAAAATAATGATAAGTTACATCCCAAATTTCTCTACACCTCATTCTATCTTTGTCTCTCCTTTTCTATCACATCATCAACATATCACATTGTTAATTCATATTCAAATGTGTATCATTAGCATCCAACTTAATAAAATCGACATTTGTCCGTTAACTAGGACTTAAAGAATGTATTATTAACATCCCTATTTATTATTTAAAAGAATTTTATATTTATTTTTAATGCAATTAATTTTTATTTTTGTGAGTATCAAAACTTTTAATGTCAACAATTACTTTAAAAATTACCACATTATATAAATCTTATGAGTCCCGATGATTTTTGCCTTTGCTTTTCATACAGTACTCCCTTAGATTTAAATCGATACATTTGACTTTTTACTTATAACACTAAAAGGAAGACTAAAGGGAATATTTCTCGGCAATACCTATGTAGTGAGGTTCCAATTTATTTACCTTACGTAACAAGGGTGTGTTTGGAGGGAAGAGGAACAGATATTTATAAGTTGTAGTTTTTGATTTAAATTTTAAGAAGAAAAAGGAAGGAAATAAAAATTTCTCATTAAGTTGATTTTGCTCTTTCTCCATTTTAAAAAATTTGAAAGGGAGAGAAAAAGAGATACTCTACATAACTAAAAAATGTTTAATGTATGTCGATATGAATATATACAATTTGAGAAATAAATTAAAATGTAAAGAAGTTAAAGAGAGTAACGTGATATGTGTAATAAATCATTTAAAATATCTCAATTTCTCTTGAACGAGACACTAATAATTAAAATTTCTCATCTTCTTTGAACCAAAGAGACCTTAAGTGTCAAATTTATTGAGGTACTAGTATTTTCTTCTTGCCACATACGTGATCAGTTTTTGTTTCCTACTTTATTTGTAGTTATTTTCTCCCAATTTATGTATACGAGCCGATGTATCCCTGTTTAAAGAAAATAAAATTGTGTATAATGAATTTATTTATTGCACAGCACGAATGCAACAGCAGAAACATCAGTTACTGAAGAAGCCAGGAGAGGAAGACATCAGCAACACATTATACATACACGAGAGAATGACAAGTGAAATAGTTAATAAGAAAGTCCAAGAGGAAGATCGTTCAGTTATGTGGAGTAACAAAGGAATGATGAGAAGTGTAGATGAGGTGTGTAGGGACGTTGCTTGGGGAGAAAATAGAGAGATTGGAAGAATAGGGTTGGCTTTGCAGGATTGTATCTGCAGGGATTTGATTGAAGAGATTGTTAGAGAATTAGGATGTTTGTATACTTTGTCTTTGCCATTTGAGTCTTGTAAGAGAAGACTCTGCTTCTAAACTATACATGGTCAACGTTTTTCTGTTCTTTTTTGTTTGTTTATTATTTATGTTATTAAACTTATATTTGTCTTACAGTTACATTTGGTTTAGCAGATTATTCGTTCAACATAATGTACAATCAATTTATTTGTCCATAAAATTTTTATTTACCTAATAAATACCAAAATCGTAGAATCATAGACAAATGTGCCTGAGTTGTCGTCGCAAAAACGTTAAAAATCGTGATATTGTTTGTAGCCAAATTGTGGCCGAAGACATTTTTTAAAAACCTTGGGCCCCATCTCAAACCGTATTCAATTGGTGAGTTGCAAATTTGCAATATACCTCAAAGAGGTAAGGCCTCAAAAGCACAAGGCACTTGAAGTTTTGTCTTAACAAGGGATTGGTTCTTTTGGTTTTGTTGTTTTTAGTCTTGGAATTAAATTACTGTTGTTGTATGCTAGTGTCTTTGAGTTCTTTACACTTTTTGCCTTCACTCTATTTTGTACTTGAGTTCTATCCTCTATTAGGTATAAACAAAGGGTATGATTGATTCCATTTTTTGTAGGAAGTAAAAATAAAACTAATTGTTTGGAATTATTTTTTTTTTATATTTATTTGATCTTTAGTAGAATTAATTTTGCGTTTAAAATAATTTAAACAAGAAATTAAAATTTGAAATTTTTGCTTCTAAAATTGATTTTTAGTCTCAAATTTTTATTCAATCCACTTTTATTTAAATATATTCAAATATTAATCATGTTTCCATCAACTCACTTTTAACTATAACTACTACATATAAAATTAATTTTTTTTCACCATATAATCAAACAAACAAAATATATCATATAATCAATTGAAGCAATATATTTTAGGTAATATATACACATGAGGAATGGAATTGTTAAATATCTTCTCATTTAAAAGCTATCATATTTTTCGGTTGAACAAATATTTTTATTCGTTTCAAGGTCGGTCCACTACCAAATGAGGTCTAAAGCAAACTCTATCGTGGAATCTTTTATAATTTTTTTTCTTTTTTTGAGCTTTTTGATATGCAAAATTATTTATTAAATTGTCATCCTCAATTTCATTAACATTTATTAAAGTAGGATAAAAAACGTTATATTGAGTTAAGAAAAAAAATGTTAACGAGTCAAGATAAAATTATTTATCAACTATTGATATATGGGAGTTAGGGAGATCTTTCTTTTTTCTTTGCCGTTGACTATGGGTATTTATCAATTGTATTATCTTTTTGAGGTTATGAACTTGCACTTATGTAAATTCTTTTTTTCTTTTGTAAAATAAAGTTTAGCTTGAGTTGCTTGGCCGTAGGTCACCCTGATTCGTTTGGAATTGTTGAGAAAGTTTATCTTGGAGGTTGTTAACAAAGTTATCTAATGTAAAAAATAGTTGCTTGAAAAAATAACTTCCCACTGCGTATTCAAATTCACAAATATATATGATAGTGCATGCAAACGAATGGTTACAAATGTACTCTATACAAGTAGTGAATATCAACAGTAACAATTCCTTTATCTTAATTTAAGATAAAAGGAATTGTAAAAGGAAAAACATTAATAAAATAAATGAGAAATAAGATATTTATATCCAATAGAAATAAAAATAAAAGCATATATATCAGTATAAAAACTATTTACATTAAATTAATCGGTATAATAAATTAAATCTATAAAAGTATAGATACATGTAACATGTCTCTCATTTCATCTAAGAAATATTCCACCATTGTATGTTAGAATATTAACAAATCAAATGATGTAACCGAATAAGGAGGAAGTATGTTATTCATGTTCTGGTTTGCATTATCAAATGAAGTTCGTTGGGGCACAATCTGTACATACATAAAATTAAACAAAATAATACGTTAGATATCTTTAACATGTTCAATTCATAAAGTTAAAAATGTTTTTCATCCCAACAAAATTAGGTATAAATATTTACTTTTAAAAGTGATGTATTAAGTCTTGATTGTGTTTTACTTTTTAGTTTTTAAAAACTATTTTATAAATAAATTTTAGAAAACTGTTTTTAAAAAGAAAATCTGTTTGGTAACTCGAGTTTTTAACTAAAAAGTAAAAAAACTGAAACATGAAAAGTAAAATATTATTTATTTGTTTTGCTTTTTTTAGTTTTAAAAACTATAATATGAAAAGTAATTTTACAAAACAATTTTTAAAAGCAAGTAATTCAAACAAATTTTTTAATTTTAAAATTTTAAAATACTAAAATAGAGTTTTTGAAATTTAAATCAAACAAACCCTTAGTATTTTTCTCTCTACTTTTTGAAATATTTTGACCGTGGTCTTTAAAATTTGGTTTTAGTCTTCATTTAGTGTCTATAACAAAAACCACAAATGGCAAAGACATAGGAATCCATGAATTACAAATTTCAAAGTTAAAGGAGACAAAAACTCTTAATTTTCCAAAGAAGGGTTAAATTAGTAAATTACCTTTACTCTTATATAATTATTCCCATCTTGAGAATTTTTATACTGAATTGCGGAAGCAACAAGTGAAGTAGAAGAAGTTTGGAGAGTTGAATTAAGCAAAGTTGCTCCACTAGATTCAATGAAGAGTTGTTGGTTGTGATACAAAATAAATTATATTAATCAGCTCTATTTTTACACTTAAATAATTTATGTGAAAAATCACCTTATATAAATTAAATAATGGTATAAAATTTTCGGTAAAGCATAACATAATTACATTATGTTGTTTGTGTTTACAAATAGAGGTGCATAGCTGACCATGCTGACGATATCACTATAAAGAATAGAAAAATAAAAGATTATAAAAACTTAGCACAAAATAACACAAACTAGTATATAAAATTAAACCTTAGAGAAAAATTTCATGAAACATAAACTATAGTTAAATAAACGAACCTATTCCTTTCAAGTCCAATAAGGAATGCAGCTTCAGCCACAGCAGCCAAAAGGGTTCCATTACCAGCATCTTCCCTCCAAACAGCATACTCACTAACAAACACCTACAATTTGAGAAAATTCATCAATCAAATGCATAATCAATTATTCCATAAATAAATAGCTTCAAAAAAGAATTTTCTTATAAAAAAAACTTCAAAACAAATTTAATAATCAAACCTTTGGTCCGGCTCATGGTGCATTGTCGAACTTGATAGACTTTGAAAACATGTCTTTAGAATCGGTATAAATCGAATAATAAAAAATAAAAAATATTATTAACAATGATAACATGTGAGTGGCCAAACCAAAATGCAAAATTAATAATAATTTTTTAATAGAAAAAGTAAGAATTATTATGTGGATATCATAAATATCTGCCGGTTGATTTAATAGCGTTACAGAACTATCGCAATTTGAGATAATATGAATATCAGGATAAATATATCTTATAATTTCATAGAACTTCGTATATTTATCTAGTCAATTAAAAAATACAAATGATGAAGAACATAAAATTTGATTTATCTACCTATTAACTTAATTATCAAATATTTATGAATAGTATAAAGCATATTTTAACTGCATTTATAAGAAAATATTTTTTAATTAGGTATAGTCAAATAACAAAAAATACATACCTTTGATAGTTAAATAAACCACAGTCTTCGTTTTTGATTGCAACATATCTCAATACCATCTAGGAAATCCTATTTATTAATGAATAAAAGTGTAAATAACAATAAATATGAAAATTCAGAAATACAATTTAATTAAGAATAAAAATAAGACTATGTAAAAAATTATACTTGCACAAATGGTGAAATTGCCGAAATATTAACTTCATCATGACGGCTAATCCCTATAAGAGACATTTAATTATAAACTATAAATTAAAATAATAAATCAATGGAAAATAGAGTTTAGAATGGATTTTTTTAGGATTACAAAATATACCACTGTTAAACATCCATACAGGCAATGCACCAAGATCCTCTGCTAGCTGTTCAAGAAACAAAAGTATTAGTATTTTCAATTTGATTAGAATAATGTTTAGCTCATAAAGAAAATAAAACTTACTTGGAGCCCCTCAAAATAACCAAGTCCATCATCAGTCCAATAATTCCATATGTAATTTAAGTGACCAGGCCTTTGTTCCCAGGGCCCAACTGTATCTTTCCACCTAAAAGCATTTCTTAAGATAATTTCCTTCAACAAATGTACCACCTATAATGAAAATTATTGTGTTAGGTCACTTCATAAAATTTTCAAAAAAAATAGATGGAGATTAATACCGATTCTTATAAACTTCTTATCTAATGACTTAATATTGATATATCGCATTGATATATTAAATAATTTTATATTAATATTATCTATTTTATAGACATAATCTGGATGATTATATAAATTTTATAAAATAAATATGCGATAAAGAATTAGGTGTCATAATATTAAATTTCATATAGAATATCAATTGAATGCTTAATAAAATAAATCTAATATTTGACATTTAAACACGCACGTCCCAACACTATACTATGCAAACATTAATTTTATATTCAAAAGCAATAAGAAAAATGGTAAAACTTCTTTTCAATTTTGTTTTAGATATATAGTTAAAACATTTCCAAAACAAAATAATATAAATTATTTTAATTTATTATCTTATGCAGTGACGAATTCAACAAGGCGGTGGATCGAATTTTGGTTTATATTTTTAATAATTAAAATTTAGTTGGAATTTAGGTTGGAAAATTTATGTTATTTTATAATTATAGTAGTTTTTTTTTCATTTTTTATAGATTATTTCCTCTTTTTTTTATTTATAATATGCATCTTGATTACTATTTGGTCTACAAAAATTTGTGTATTTGATTCATCTTAAAATTTTGAAGACCCTATTCTAATCATAAAAATTGAGCCTAATTAAAATATACATTTTAATAATTAAAAAAGTTGTAAAATAAATTTTATTTCATATACACGCATCAATCTACATTGTTCAACGAGTATCTACGTGACTACATTATGCATATCATTTGAATTAAGTTAATTCGTTTAACAAGAAAAGATTCACATATAATATGTCATCTTCTCATATTAGACTCAAATATACATATCGACATCCAACAACCACAATTCAACTCATAAAAATAATTATACTCATAAAATACACCAACTATAAATCCAAAAATTAAATCAACATACACCACAATATTTATATTAATTAACATATTTATAAACATAAGTTATGTCATGTCTAATCGAAATTCATCACCGATTAACATATATTAAACCACAATTATCCTTTAGACTTGTATAATTTAATTTTCACAATTTTGTCACAATTAATAATTATTTATTTTTCAATTTATATATATATATATATATATATATATATATATATATATATATTTTCATCTATATTATATACACTCAGATGAATTAGACTAACCATCGTAACGTGAGGTATACAACAACATTTGTTACGGGTTCTAATTTGTCATAAGATTGTACTATATTTATTTTTACACAAACAATTAATTACAAACATTATTTTAAGTTAATTTTTATTTTATTTTATAAAATAGACAATGTAATTAAATAAATAAATACTAGATATAAATAAATAGTGGACAAGTTAAATGTAAATATACGTACATTTGTAAATTTGCAATTTTTTTAAATAATTAATGTTGTCTAAATATTAGTTCCTAAATAAATTAGTGTAATAGTCTAACAATTAGATGTAACAGTGCCTTAAAACTTTTTAACATGTAATAAACTTTTTTACACAAAAATAGACTTACCGATAGTATTAAAAATATGTTATTTTTGAAGAGGCCTAAAACAAAGGATTTAGTCGGTTCTCTTTTAAGTTGACACTACGATTAGGAAATTTTTTATTCAAATAACTTTTTTTATAGTGATATTTTGTTGAAATATCCTTTTTTACAGTAATATTAATAACTCTATTTAGAAATGTCTCACACAACTCTCATGCATAACATAGTACACGTGTCTCTACTGAAATTAAAGGATTGTTGATATGCAAATTAGAAAATAAATTTATTATAGAAAATACCTTTGTTGAAATCTTTATCCACCAATACTATATACAATTTGAATGGAATATACCATGAATGGTTTATAATAACTCTAATCTTAGCCATTTATCCACATAAATCTATACTATATCATATTAGAATGGAATTTATCATAAATGCTTTATAAAATAACTCTAATCTTAGCCATTTGCACACATAAATCTATACTATATCCGATTAGAATGGAATTTACCATGAATGCTTTATAAAATAACTCTAATCTTATCCATTTACACACATAAATGACACATTAATTGCAACACTATATTAAGCAAACATTAATTTCATATACAAAGGTAAAAACATATTTTCCATTTTTTTTGGATTAGCCAATTACATAAAGAAAATTAAAAATTATTCGGTGCATCTTTAATTTTAACAGTTAGGCAGATTAAGTTCAGCCACATTTATCTAGAATTAAGCCAAACAGATGTTATAAATAAATAAAAAAATAAAAGAGGGTACCGTTGGGTGCATGAAGTGACTGTGTTTGAAGTGTCTTGATAAATGTGAAACATATATTTTGTTTGTTTTTTTTATATAATTTTATTTTTTGAGTAATGTAATGGAAATATATGTAAATATAGACTAAAAGTTAAGTCAAATTTATAAAATAATGTTTTTTAGATTTTTATAATAATATTTGTAAAATATTTATTAAATATTATTATTTATTTTTTAAATTATTTTTTAATTAATTACATTAAATTAGGGTACAACACCAACAAAACAAGGTCATACACCCATATATACACGACATTAAAATTAACCATCGTAATGCAAGTCTATATAATATCACTCTAAGTCTAAACTCTATCAACAACTACTGCCTTCTAGATTTAAGTTGAAACCTTGCTTATATCATAATTACTGATGATTTATGAGGAGTTCAATATATTTTGGCTTAAAAGAATTTTTAGTCAACTATTTTTAAAATTGGATTCCTCTGTTTTATAACTTATGGGATTTTTTGGCTCCCATCTATTTTTTATGATATTGAATGTGCAGTTATGATGTTGATTTTATACAAATAAATTGAATAAAAATAAATTTATGTCGTTAATTAATATCTATTTTTTTATATTTTTTTACGACAAATTTTCATGAGCGCATTTGTTAGTGACAACGTAAGCAAATAACTTTGAAAAAAAATATTAAACACAATTCTATTTTAAAATTAGGGAGATTATAAGTTAATTTTAAATAAAATAAGGAGACTTAAACGCATTTAAGTCATATATTTTTAAACAAAACTTAATGATAATGCAAGATTCTATAACTCTTACTTAAAAGGATTTAAAATGAAATAAGATAATTTGAGCATACCCTGGTGTCAATTGTAATTTGTAAATGTGATTCAATTTTGATTCAAAAAAATTCAACATTATAGACAGAAGATAAATATGAATAGTAACAAAAGTACTCCTATACTATAAAAATCAACGTTAAGATAAAGGAATTGAAAGGAAAAAATTAAGATAAAGGAAGAATAAATTTTTAAAGCTAAAAGTAGATTAAAATAAAAATTACAAATACATGAGGGGATATAGACCTAACCCAGAAAAAAAAAAAAAAAAGTACATTAAATAGTGTTGGGAGCAATGACCCTTGACCACTCTAGTTTTTTTTTTTCTCTAGACAACTTCAATAAAACCTAAATTACGACAAGAATCAACCTCATTATCAATATTGTTTCAACAATAAGGAGGAATAGAAATAAATAAAAAATATACATTAATTTCTCCCATTTAATTCAAGAAACATTCCACCATAGTATTTTAAATTAAGAGATCAAATGATGTAATTGAATAAGGAGGAAGTCCATAAGTCAGATCCTCGATTTTCTTCTCGAGTGGAACTCGTAGATGAGCAATCTGTACATACATAAAATTAAACAAAATTGTAAATTAGATATTTTTAACAAGGTCAATTTTATATTTCACTAACTAGACGTTTTTAAGTTATGGAAACAAAATCATATTATTTTTCAAAGAAGGATTAAAACCAAATATTTTAAGAATATATTTTGTTGAAAAATGTATAAATCATTTTTTATATTATATATCATTTTCTATATTATATACTGTTACAACAATAAATTGTACCTTATTTGGCTCTGAGAATGAATTCTCATCCATTATATTAGGAGATGTAAGTAGAACAATCGATGAACCTGTCTGTTGCAGATTTGATTTTAAGCCATTTATTGAAATTCCGAAGTTTTCAACGACAGTGCCAAAATTTACTACCTACAAAATTCAATAATTCCAAAGTGAATATTAATTAAGTAGCTAAATTTTGTTAAATTCAAATGAACATTCATTCTTGTTACGGAAAAATTGACTGATATATAGTAAATTACCTTTACTCTTATATAATTATTCCCATCTTGAGAATTTTTATAATGAATTGCGGAAGCAACAAGTGAAGTAGAAGAAGTTTGGAGAGTTGAATTAAGCAAAGTTGCTCCACTAGATTCAATGAAGAGTTGTTGGAGCCAATAACTTGGAGTTCCATAAAGTTGATAAGAGTTGAAAACAATTGCATCTGGTGTCCATCTATTGTCATACAAAATCAATTATTTTTACATTTAAATAATTATATATATGAAAAATCATCTCTATTTAAATAAATGGTATAAATTTTTCGGTAAAGTATAAGAAAATTACAATCTATCGTTTATGTTTGCCATTAGGGGTGCATAGCTAACCATGCTGACGATATCACTGTAGACAAAAATTGAAAAATGAGAGAATATTAAAACATAGCTCAAAATAACACAAGCTAGTATATAACATTAAACCTTAGATAAATTTCATGAAATATAAACTATAGTTAAATAAACCAATTAACCTATTCTTTTCAAGTCCAATAAGGAATGCAGCCTCAGCCACAGCAGCCAAAAGGCTTCCATTGCCAGCATCTTCCTTCCAAACAGCATACTCACTTACAAACACCTACGATTTGAGCAAATTCATCAATCATAATGCATGAATAATTATTCCTTAAATAAATAACTTTAAAAAATATAATTAATAACTATACCTTTGGTCCGGATCGTGGTGCGTTATCGAACTTGGTAGACATTGAAAAGATGTCCTTAGAATTTGTATAAATCTAATTATTGATAAAAAAAAATATCATTAACAATGATAACATAATGTGAATGGCCAAACCAAAATGCAAAATTAATTAATAGCTTTACAAAGAGTTCTTACGTGGAAATCATAGATATCTGCCGGATGATTTAGTGGATTTACAGAACCGTCACAATTTGAAATAATCTGAATATCAGGATAAACGCGTCTTATAGCTTTATAGAACTTCATGTATTTTTCTGATCAATCAAAAAACACAAATGATTAAAAACGCAAAATTTAATTTCCAAACTATTTTCTTAATTATATATCAAATATCTTTGAATAGTATAAAGCAAATTTTAATTGTACTCACAAGAAAATATTTTTCAACTGTCTTAGTGTATAAGCAAATAGTTAAATAACAAAAAACACATACCTTGATAATTAAATAAATTGCAATCTTCATTTCCGATTGAAACATATTTCAAATCAAATGGATCAGGATGTCCCATGGAAGCTCTAAGAGAACCCCATTGTGATGTGGGAGAACCTCTAGCAAACTCAATACCATCTAGGGCTTCCTGTTTATTAATGAAACATATATAGTGTAAATAATAATAAATATAAATATATATACAATTTAACTAAGAATAAAAATTGAAAAAAACTAGGAAAAAAGTTATACTTGCACAAATGGTGAAATTGCATTTGTATCAACTTCATCATGATGGCTAATACCTATAAGAAACATTAGATTAATAAGAAATTAGAAATCAAAACAAAACAAAATTTCAATGGTGAATAGAGTTTAGAATAGACTTTTTAGAGATTACAAAATATACCATTGTTAAACACCCATACAGGCAATGCACCAAGATCCTCTGCTAGCTGCTCAAAAAAACAAAAAGATTAGTATTTTCAATTTGACGAGGAACATGTTTAGCTCATCAAAAAAATAAAAGAAAAATATTTAATATATGATAATAAAAAATAATAAAAACATACTTGGAGTCCCTCAAAATAACCAAGTCCATCGTCAGTCCAATATTTCCAAATGTCATTTAAGTGTCCAGGCCTCTGTTCCCAGGGCCCAACTGTATCTTTCCACCTAAAAGCATTTCTTAGATTGTCTCCTTCAACAAAACAACCACCTATAAGGAATAAAATGTTAGCTCACTTCATAAAATTTCAAATAAATTTATTTTTAATTTATTTATTTTTATGGAAAATTAAAAATTTATCGTGTGACATGTAATAAATAAATGGTAAGCCATAAAAGTAGACCAAGATTTATAGTTTTATTGTTTTGTATTATCTAACAATAGAATTGGTGGATCTTTAAAGATTATAATTTTAACATACCTGGGAATCTTAAAAATTTTGGCTTTAGATCTGCCACCATTTGAAAAATATCATTTCGGAAACCATGACCCTGTGTCCAAATATGATTAATGAAGTTAGTCCATTTAATAAAAAATAAATTTATTTTTTAATTAATATTGCATTGCCAAATCTACAATATTACTTTAGTCTTTATTATAAATAAAAATAATTAATTTTACTATTATTAAAAAAATTAGTTAAATTTAATTAATTTTTATTGATTTAATAAAAGTTGTAAGTCAACTCTTAGAAGATTATTAGTAAGAATTTATTTTATGAAAATAAATGAGTCGTTGAAAACTAAAATTTATATCAAATATATATGATAAATAAAATAGAGTTAAAGTAATTTATATTGTTTTATCAAGAAAAAAAGTGGGTACGAGAGTGTAGGGATTACCTTATATGTATCCAATGGCATAGCTGACACTTGATCTAACCATACAATTCCCTTTTGACTTGTTGTGATTTGAAGACTTGAATTATGATCTGTTGCATTAGCTTCAACAATATTCTCCATCTTTGTCCAATTTGCTACATTTTTTCCAAATGTCCTAAATGGATTAATTAACATCTCAATTAGTTTATTTTGGTTACAAATAACTCAATTACTTTCATGATTAAATATAAAGTAGTTATAAAAGGTTAATTGAATTAAAGGAATTTATCACCTTATGTTTGTTGAAGCCAATTTTACTCCATTAGAACCGACAAATGAAACTTCTAAATTAATTGGACTAGTTGCTCTAACATAACTCTATTTTATACTTCTTCCCTTGCTCAATGTTCTGATTATAAAAAATAAAAAAAAATTATAAATGATATTAAATTTTTCACTATAGTAATTACACAAAATGTTGAATTACTTACCATGCCCCAATAACCAGGATTAGAAATACCAACACCACCAGGTGGACAAGATATTCTTTGACAAAGAATATCCATACGCAAAGCAACTTTATTACGGTCAAAACAAGAACTACGATCAGTTGATACTATAATATTTGATTCATCTCCAATAATTGTCCAAGGAATAATACTTGAGGGAACACTAGAACCTCCTGCTTCAAAACCTGAAACATAAATTTATAATAATAAAATATTAAATCATTTATTTATTTTTTATATACAACAAATTTCAAACGAAATAGGTTTTCAAATTCATTAGAGTCACGACATGTCTCAAAACTCGAATAGTTCTAACAAATATATTTACAATTTTTTTTTCTTATTTCAAAAAAACCAATGTTATGTAGTATTATTAAATTTATGCTGAATATGAGAATCAAATTTTCACCTCATTATCGGCCACCTAATATTTTCTATCCAAAAGTTAATTCTTTTAATTCCTTAAACAATGTCCTAACGAAATTTGTTATCATTTTCCAAAAATATTAATGATATATTTCTAAAACAAAAATTAAATTAGCAACATAAATTTTAATCAATACCTCTATTTGACACAAGTTCGGCCCACAATCCACCGCCTCCAGCATGATTAATCTCCTAAAAAATAAATATTGGTCAATATAATTATATTTAAACCAAGACAATAACTAAGTAATCTTCACATTCATATAAACATTTTTAAAAAGATATTCATTTACTTCAAAAAAAACTCCAAAGAATGTGTCTGAAATAGGCCTTCCAGAATTTGCATCAATCACTAGTTTTGATGTCTGTGTAGCATTTGCATCAGCTTGACATTTAGGAATAACCAAACACACCACTAAAGATAAAACAAAAACAGTAAAGGAATTTGATAAAGACATTTTTTTTTCTTTTGAGCAATTGGTTTGTGATATATTATTAGTAACACTTTCACTTGTATTTATAAGCGCAAAGTTGGAGATCAAGATAATGCTGAGTTGTTAACAACGTAATCTAGAGTTTAGCTATATTTTATTACAAATCATTCCTAATCGAATTTAAATTCATAATCCTTATCTTATTTATTTCTGAAAAAAATCAGATGATATTTGCCTATTTTATATAATAAATAATATCTAGGCTGACATGTGAATAACATAATCTAGCGTTTAATTAGATGTGTTTTTAACATAATCTTAAAAATATTCCTTAATTAAAAATTCTTATTTAGATTCAAATTTATATCCCTTACATTGTTTAATTCCAAAAAAAAATCATTTTATATTTGCTTTTTTATATATAACTAATATAGTAAACTATAATTTACTGTTTATTAAAGAAAAAATTAGTAGTAGAAAATTTAATTTTTGAGTGTTGCTATAATTTACGAATCTCATTCAGACGAATTGCCATAACTTGTCATATATACACAGGCACAATGTATATCTTAAAAGGTTTGTTTAATGTGTAAGATGAGAGTCATAATAAAATAATTCTAGCATAATTATGTCGCAATTTAGTTTTTGATAAGAAAATACAAGATGATAAGTTAATTCTAAAATTTATCCTAACTTACTTCTTTAGCTAAAAATTTTATCATAAAACTTTTTAACATTTTCAAGTGAATTTTATATGGTTTGATTTTTATGACGATAAAATTAAAATTAAAACAGTAATTTTAAATAATTTTTTAGTTAAAAGTATTTATCCATGTTTATAATAACGTGAAAAAATATTAAATTTAATTAATTGATTAATAACAAATATTTTTTTCGTATGTGAATGGTAATGAACTATGAAAAATTATAGTCAGTGTATTATAATTGTTTACATTTTTATGTCGACGATATTAAAAATATACATATTTTAATTAATTCTTTAGTGAAAAACATTTATCTCTTAGTGATAATAATAATCTAAAATTAGTAATAATCTCAAATTAGTATCTTTTGATTATTCTCATTTTGTTTAGAAATGAAAAAAAAAACACCAAATTTAACGAATTGTTTAGTGACAAATATTTATTTTGTGTTTGAATTATACACTTCAAATGTTTATTGAGTGATTTATTTTCACATAAAACAACGTAAAAAAATATCGAAGTATGATAAAATTATAATTAGTGTATTATAATTGTTCTTATTTTATACCGACAATCATTAAAAAAATACAAGTTTAACTTATTCTTTAGTAAGAAATATTTATACCCTTTTATGATGTTTATAAAAAAACTCAAATCACTGTATAATAATAATTATTTTTATTTTTATTTAAAAGATACAAAAAAAAAAAAAATACACTAAATTGAACACATTGATTAATGGCAAACAAAACATTTATATTATGAGTTGTACATTTCAAAGGCTTCTTCAATGACTTTTTTTTTTTTTTAAAATAATATGAAAAACAAAATACAAATTTTAACTATAGTAAAACTTAATATTAATTTTAACTATTTATCCCATGTATTATTTTTAAAATTAACTCAAATTAGTATATTATAATTACTTTTATTTTTATTTATAAAATATTTATAAAAAAAAATTAACCAACTGATTAGTAACAAATATTATCTCGTGTATAAACTATACACTTCAACTACTTCTTTCTCATTTCCATAAATACAACATAAAAAAATTAGTCTAAAAACGTTATAGTTATTGTATTATTAGTATTCTCATATTTATTATGTTAAAAAAAATTCTAATCTAACAATTATTTAGCAACAATAATTTGTGTCATAAAAAAATATGTTTCAAATTAAATAATTAAAATACAAATTAAAACTTTTATTCTCGATATCACCTATCAAAGCGGGGTTTCTTCCAAACTTAAACTTCAAGACTCATTAATATGTAACAACTGTGATTTCGCAAACGCATGGTAAAGCCAGTCAAACACGAACAACGAAGGAGTTGAGTTTCAAAATCATGTCGATAGTATAATACAAGTAAGAAGAACACACACAAAAACCATAATAGAACCGTATTATCACACAAACATTGCTCAAGAAAAATATCACATTAAAAAGTCAAAATCACTAAAAGAAAATCAATACATTTCACTATCACATCAAATCGTCTAAGAGAAATTATAATCACATGCGATACACATTAATCACAACAAAACAATCACACTAAAATGCAATGATATGCATGAGCTTAAACTCTACTTCTCAATGCGGTACCATTCTAACTCTGAACTACTTCATTAGGAGGCTTGATACTATGCCACCATCCCGGTAGACGGACAATTCAAATTGACCCTGTCCTCATAGATCTTTCAACTCAACCCGAGATACACATACGTGACAATTGGGGTAAACGTGTGTTGTGTGGTAGCTCCCGACATTTGGAGTGCTACCTCCAAGTCACCTAAAAATTCTCCACCTGAATACCTCCAAGGTCTAAGAATATTTGCCTTAAGGCTTAACAGCAGACCGCCACGATCAGGCTCATTCAGTTGTACTTTCCTGAAATCACTAGGCTTGTCAGACCCTACCTATATATATGATGAGAAAATAATATCCACTTCACAAATTTTCAATATTTTATTTTCTCCCCTCGTTAGCTTAGACTACTTCGTTAAGAGCATCATCTTTAGGAATCGTCACTATCTCATCAACTATGGGGTACTTCAATATTCTCATCACAATTTTATAACATCATTAATCATACATAATCACAATCATCATATAAACTCATCACAATTTTATAACATCACTATCATCAATCAAAAATCATCATGATCATCACATAAACATAAAGCATATCATGCATCCATCTTTTATTATCACATCACATAAATTCATCTAAGAGAAACTATTATCACTTTTGAAATACATTAATCACAACAAAACAATCACGAGAAAATGCAATGATGTTATGTATGCACTTAAATCCTACTTCTTCATAATTTGGTACCTTTCTAACTCTGAAGTATTTGGTTATGAGCTAATACTATGTTACCACACGAATGAACGAACAATTCAAATCGGTCATGTCCTCATATATCCCCTCAACTTAATCCAAACACATATACGCGACAATCAACGTGAATTGTGTTGCATGGTTGCTACCAACATTTGAATGGCTACCTCCAAGTCACCTAGGAATTATCCACTCGAATACCTCCAAGGTCTAACAATGTTACCTTAAGCTCAACAGTAGACCGCCACAATCAAACTCATTCAGTTGTACTTCCCCAAAATCAATAGGTTTGTCAGATCCTACCTATATGATGACAAGATAATCTTCACTTCAAAGATATAATATCTAGTTTCTCCTTTCGTTGGCATATGGTACTCCATTAAGACCATCATCTCAAGCAAAGATTGGAATCACCACTATTTCATCAACTATGAGGTTACTTCAATATTTTCATCACAAATTTATAACATCACTATCATTAATCATACATCATCATCATCACATAAACTCATCATAAATTTATAACATCACTATCATTAATCATACATCATCATAATCACATAAACTTATCACAAATTTATAACATCATTATCATCAATCATACATCATCATCATCATCACATAAACTTATCACAATTCATTCATCTTTCATTATCACACTACATAAACCTATATCCTACAATGCATCCATCTTTTATCATGACATCACAAAAGCTTGTCTAATCAAGCACACAAAATTCATTCGACACTCAATATCACAATAATATCAAATACCGCACATTTAAATATAGTAAATCGATTCACCTTATAGATGCTTCTATTCTATATTTTAATCTCATAGTTTTATATTTGCACATTAATTAATTTATCCCTCAAAGAGCTACTGGCGAACGTAGGGATCTCATGATGAATCGTTGAAAAATACGATTTTCTCGTTCATCTCACCATATATTATACTCTTGAGTTGAAACACTCTCTCACCATTTACCTTATTTCGACGCTTTCACACGTAAATGTGAGTCCACAAGAAAAAAAGTCTTTGTTCTTTAACACATTATCCTTCAATTGTTCTAACTCGATAGTTTTTGAATAAACATCAAAAATAAATTATGAGAAAACACTCTAAAAGGAGTCAACTTCGAAATTGAGTCAAGTAAACTTACCCCTACATCGAAAAATAATCAATGGATAATATAGTCTTTGTTCACATGGTCGTTTTTGCGTTTGTTTCACTTAGTGGCGAAGCTTGAACATAAACATTGGGGGTCACCAAATTTTTAAAATTTTAATGGATAAATAAAAAATATAATATTGTATTGTATTTAAAAGTTTTACGATGTAAATTTACAAAAATATATTAACGATCAAACTCTTAACGCTTATTAGAGAGGTAGTAGATCAAATTTTGTTTGACCTTTTTAATAATTAAAAATTATTTTTAAAAATCTAATTTTATTTCAAACACTAAAATTTTTTAGAGTTTAATTGTTATGTTTTGTTAGTAGTGTAAAAAGTTTTACAATGTCAGCACAATCATAAGTGTGACCTTAATAGTAATTATGATAAAAGTTAAACTGATTAAACTGATTGTTATGATTATTTGACAATGTAAAATATCTTTACATCATCAATGTATACAAATTAAATCCAAATTTATACACTATTAATACAACTTTTTTACCTACAAGGACAAAAAGAAATATATAATTATTAAAACACATTTAAATACAACATATTGTTTAAGATATCAATATTTATATAGTGTTGATAAAAGATAATTGTTTGATTTGGGTATTAGACACTCTATTTTAAAATTACGTAAAACTATATTTTGAATCAATAAATATCAGATTTATTAATTTAGTTCACCGTAGACTCAAAATAATAATAAAATAAAAAAAAGAAGATCAAACTAATTTAATTAGTTTTAGTTAAATTATTATGATCAAAGGATCATTTAGTTGATTTTTATATTTTTAGATAAAATTCACAACTCAACATGTTTGAATTTAGGTTGAAAATTTTATTTAGTTTATAATTAGAGTAGTTTTTTTTGTTGTTGTAGTTTTTTATAAATTATTATCTATGGTTTATATGAGAGTTGAGACAAAGTAGGTTTAATATGTTTATAGAGAAGATAGCGTGAAGATAACGAGAAGATAAAGAAAAACGTTAAGTTAGTTACAAGAGTAATTTAAGAATTTGGGTATTCTAAACAACAAATATAAATTTTTTAAAGTGATTAGAATGTAAAAAATTAAGAATATTAATATAATTTTTTAAAGTTCTAAGTATACTATACAAAAATTACACAAGGTTAAGAGGCGGCCCTGATTTGGTAAAATGGATCAAATAGATTGTTGATCAAATTACAAATACTCAAATGTCTCTTATACAAAAAATTAAAAATAGCATTATTTTTTAAGAAATTATTGGAAACTTTTGGTGGTGGTCGTAAGGCTTACTGTGTGCAAAATAATGAATTACATAAAAGGAAAACTTGAGTATTTTATAGAAAAATTTGAATGATTAAAAAAATGAAAAAAAGTGTTTAATTAACTAACTAATTTAATAATAATTTTTGTGGGAAAAATAGATAAAATTTACTAGAAGAGTTATCAATTATTGACGCCAAACAATAGTCTATTTGTTGTGTTTCCTCTCCCTTTAACGACAAAGGAAGAATCTAGCTCACTTTCTTCTTTTTTTTTTAATTATTTAATTATGTTTTTCTCTTGCACATTAGGCTCCTACAAAATAAAATTAACAATTATCAAAACTACTTTTTTTAACACAATTTCATTACTAAAATATTACTAATATTTTATTAATAAAAAAATTTAAAATAATTAATCTTTTAAAATAAATTAATGACAAAAACTCTAATATTCAAAATGATAACTACAATTATTAATATAATATTTTATAAAAATCACATAAAAATACTAATAATTTTATAGAATAGTCAAAGCGATAAAATAAATGAATATAATATTAATAATTTATATTAATTATTAAATCATAATATATATATATATATATATATATATATAGATATATATATATATATATAATCACCATGCCATAAGAAATATTTAAAAACAAAAGGAAATTAATCACAGTATTACTAATAACTCAATGTAATTATTTTTAAAATAAATAATTAAAAATAAAAAATAGTTATAAATTAGTAAAATGTAACTACGTACATACTTAACATTAGTCAAACGCACATGAAAATTCACATTAAGTGTGTACACGTATATACACGTAAAATCAACTAAAATTTTATTCTTTAAAATATTACACTAAAATACTATCGTTTTAAAAAATATATATAAAATAATAAAATATAATATTTTTTATTTATATTACTCATTTAGTTCAATATGTATAAACTAGCACATCATCTAAAGCATTTATATAATAAAAACTGATCACAAAATTTATCAACATGATGTGTTTTAAACTAATTTTAACACAAAATTAATTATTTAAAAAATTATTTTATCAATAAAATAGTTTATTATAAAACTTAGAGTATCACCCCTAAAATATGAGTTGAAACGTAAATAGATGCATTAATAAGTTTCCTCTTATGACACATTATATATTTCACAAATTTATTGTTTTGTAAATTTATATGTATTTACACTATAAAATAGTCTACACTGAATTTTCTTCTTGATTAAACCAAATAACATTTTAAAAATATAGATGAAGCATGAGAAATTGATGAGTAAAAAAAAGAAGCTATGATAAATCAAAGCTTAAAAAAAATTTGGGATTATAAATTGATCTCAATAAATGGATGATAATTACCAATAATTTTACTTACCAAATTCTTCATGCTCTCTGAAATTTTTTTTCTTTGTCAGATGTCATGGTAAAATACACACTTTATTTTTAAAATCACAATTAAAAATAACATGATTGTATTACTTTCACTCACTTGTTATTCTATTAATTTTTTTTACTCTTTTATTCAAAAATTTCTATTTTAATATAAGGTGAGTCTTTAGTTGTTGTTGTTGTTGTATTTTATGGTTAATCAATTTTAGTTATAGATTGATTTTTAATCTTAATGAAAAAATGTTCTATGTTCATATTTTTCCTTTTTATTTTCTTTTGTGATTAGTTCTTCAAATTTGTATTGATATATTATTATAACCATTATTTGATAAATTTTTATTATCCAATTTATAATTTTGTTGATAAATCTTATTATTTTCTTGAAGTGTTTTTGACAAAAGCTGCATATATTAATCTAAGTTATAATATAAAATATATAAGACATGAAAAGTTGAATATTTTACAAGTGAAGATCCTATTTAACATAAAATTTATTGCATGATTTATCAATTAATAATAATATTTTGTGACCTATAATTTACATGTTTATATCTAAATTTTATAGAGTTATAACACAAATAAATACATATAGTATTTTTTTCGTTTGTTAACAATTGTGTATAATAATTTAACTTTTTTTTTTTAATGTTATTTGTATTACGTATTTTTATTGACACAATTTGATTATAATTCTATTTTAATATATATATATATATATATAATTTATAAAAATAAAATTTAATTTCAATTATATTATTTTATTTATAATTATAATAATTTTAAAATTTGTATACTTTGCACCATACAAACTCGGCTACACTAGTTTATATGAATAACAAGTCACGACACGAGTAGGCATGTCAACGGGACAGGGTGAGGGCGGATTTTGCCTTCCCATTCACGCACTCGACTAGTTTGAAAAAATCTGCATCCACCTTCATTTTTATCAGATGTGAAATTCAAGTCTTCATCTTCATCTATGTAGGGGTTCGAGTTTCTTCCCCTGCACCCATATATATATATATATATATATATATAATTATAAATTTAAAAGTCATATTTATTATAATTAATATTGTAAAATAATTACTATTATACAATAATAAAATTTAAAAAAAAATTAAATCCATTTTTTTTATAAAGAGAAGATTATAATTTTTTATATTGAAATTTTTTTTAAATATATTGAATATATACATGTATATAAAATTTAAAATTGACAATAGAATTATTAGAGGGGCGAGGTAGACATCAACACTCCAAATCCACCCCCATTCCCGCCCCTAATTGAATAAAATACGCACACGCAACACCCTATCAAAGCGGGATTTTTCCGCTCAAATCAAGACTTGTTTGAGTGGATACCCGCGTGTACGAGTTGTATTGCTATCCTTAAATGCGACACTATACTAGGCAAACATTAATTTCATATAAAAAAGGTAAATTCAAGAAGGTAAGAATTATTTATTTATTTTCACAAAAAAAAATGATATTTATTCATTTAAAATAAAAAGGATGAATATTCGGATATACTTGCAACATCCAATAGGACGGAGTGGAGGCGGGTTTTGCCTCCCCATTCCCGCACTCGACTAGTTTGAAAAAATCTGCATCAACCTTCATTTTTATTAGATGTGAAATTTAAGTCTTCATCTCCATCTATGTAGGGGTTCGAGTTTCTCCACCCACATCTATTTATATGTGTTTGGGTGGATACCCGAGGGTGCGGGTTGTATTGTCATCCTTAAATGCGACACTATACTAAGAAAATATTAATTTCATATAAAAAAGATAAATTCAAAAAGGTAAGAATTATTTATTTTTTTTTCACAAAAAAAAAATAATATTTATTCATTTAAAATAAAAAGGATGAATATTCAAATATACTTGCAACATCCAACAAGACGGAGTGGAGGCGGGTTTTGCCTCCCAATTCCCGCACTCAACTAGTTTGAAAAAATCTGCATCAACCTTCATTTTTAGCAGATATGAAATTTAAGTCTTCATCTTCGCATATGTAGGAGTTCGAGTTTCACCACCCGCATCCAATTATATGTGTTTGGGTGGATACCCGCATCCAATTATATGTGTTTGGGTCATCCTTAAATACGACATTATACTAGGCAAACATTAATTTCATATAAAAAAAGATAAATTCAAAAAGGTAAGAATTATTTATGTATTTATTTTCACACAAAAAAAATGATATTCATTCATTTAAAATAAAAAGGATTTTGCCTCCCAATTTCCGCACTCGACTAGTTTGAAAAAATCCGCATCTACCTTCATTTTTATCATATGTGAAATTTAAATCTTCATCTTCTTTAATGTAAGGGTTCGAGTTTCTCCACCTGCATCCATTTATATATATAAAATTATAAACTTAAAAGTCATATTTATTAGAATTAATATTGTAAAAATGATTATTATTATACAATAATAAAATTAAAAAAATATCAAATCCATTTTTTTTATAAAGAGAAGATTATAATTTTTAATATTGAAAAAAATATTAAATATATTGAATATATACATGTATATAAAATTTAAAAATGACAATAGTATTATTAGAGGGGCGAGTTCGAGCACGAGGTAGATATCAACACTCCAAATACGCCCCTGCCCCCGATCGGAGAAAATACGCACACACAACATACTATCAAAACGGGTTTTTTCCATCCATATTAAGACGTGTTTGGGTGGGCAACTGCGGTTGCAGGTTGTATTGTCATTCTTAAATGCGACACTATACTAGGCAAACATTAATTTCATATAAAAAAGATAAATTCAAAAAGATAAGAATTATCTATTTACTTTTACAAAATAAAAAACGATATTCATTCTTTTAAAATAAAAAGGATGAATATCCAAATATACTTGCAACATCCAAGTTAAAGCATAAAAGAACACAATACCTACATATAATGTGATAAAATCAAAGTGATTAAGATATACATGTCTACAAATATGCAATTTTGACGATCTAGTCATTGTTTGAATAAATAATTGATCAAAATCGATCTATTAATTTAAATCAAACAAACACCACAATAAGACATAAAATCAAATAAACGTTATACCAAGACGAGAAATCAAACAATGTCAATTTAAGACAAAGAAATCATGAAAAAAAAAATCAAAATTTTAATATAATTTACTACCTATATTATGAATAATATAATATAAAAACAAAACAAAGTTCTCACAAGTTCTTCGTAAAGTTACTACCTATAAAGTTCTCACAAGTTCTTCAAAGAAATCATAAATAATATAATATATAATTTCAATTTCAATATAACAAAACAAGTTCTTCATAAAGTTACTACCTATATTAAATACACTAATATAACTAACTAAATTAAAATTCTTTAGAAACTCCTCGAATCAATATAATTTATTATCTTCTGAATATAATATAATATACACATCTATGTATACACCTAAAATAAATTTTATATTACTAACTCTATTAACAAAGATCTCACACGAATATTAATTATAACATAGTACGTGTGTCACTACTAAAATAAAAATTGTTTACATGCAAAATAAAAAATACATTTAATTTAGATTATAACGGTAATGTTTTTGTTTTTTAAATTAAACATTCAAATTTTAACCGGTGAAAATTGTCCGATAAAAACAAACCATTAGCATATTAGATAAAGTAAATTAAAAATGCCCATGAAAAGAAAAATCGGTAGAAAAATATATTCTAAATATAAATCCTATGCTGAGAAAAAAGAAAGAAAAGTACCGATGAGATAGAAAAACAAAATCGAAAACAAAGTTTAGGTTCGAATACATCGAGAATATAGATAATATTGTCTTTAATCTATAATGTATATCTATAATCTATAATAATAAACAATTGAAATACTTTTAAAAGTTGATTTCATCTATTTGGACTTTTTATAATGACTGGATTCACCTGGAAAATTCAATCATTGAAATTGATTTGAAAAACAATTGAATTGGTTGGATGGTATTAAGAAAATAGATTATTAATTTACATTTCTTTTGTTTTTTTAAATCTTAATAAAATTAACCCATCAAATTGTTTTTTTAAATCTTAATAAAATTAACCCATCAACTTGTTTTGTTATCAGATACTTTTTTCTTGATTTCAAATTTTTTTAAAGAAAAAATAACGGATATATTTTAATATGAAAATCACTCCTCCCACTTTTGATGACGAGGCTTCTGCACATGAAAAAAATAAAAATAAAAAATTCTCGTGTTGTGCAAATAATAGGTCCGGGCACTAGAGGTTGTTTTTCCACATGGAAAAATGACTAAATTCATTTTATTGTTATAAACACGTTTTTTTAATCATGTCATAAATGTCAATGTTCCTAATTCTACTCTCATCTTAATTCCTCTCACATGTTATTCAAGAACTTTTCGTTCTTCCTTTTTTTCCAAATATAAATAAGCAGTTTTTGTCTTCCGTTGAGTCGAACTCAAAACCTAGAGGTTAAGTACAATAGTTCGTCCACTCCCACTACTATATGTAGACAATATGGGGTTGGACTTTTAACAAGTATCATGTGACCACATGCCACCAATGTCCCCCTTGATTTATCATGGAGTTTAAGTCAATATACTAACCTAGCCAAACATGCAATAATCATAATAATCCTTGTAAGAATTTGACCAACTGTCGTTGCCTAAACATTCGAAATATTCGAGTGTTTCTCGAATTCAATGGAGTCACCACCAAAATTTATTTTAAAATAGAGAAAATATTAGGAAGCTCTTAAAAATAAAAATAAATATGGTCTTTAAAACCAAATTATTTTGAGGTCATTAAAAAATTAATTTGACCAACTGTAGTGAAATAAATAGTCGATTATGCGTATTTTGAGTTCGTAATTACAGTTACCTATAATTAATTGTGCAAAATTATATCAACTTAAATATATTTATTTCTCTTTATTATTAAATATGAATATAAATTATATTTTATAAATGTGATTTTTTTAGATAAAAGTGTGTTTAAAAACAGAGGAAAAAAAGTTTTTATAATTGTGCTTGACAAGAGTGTGATCTTGCTCCTGCGTAGTTCTTGGTTAGAAAATGCGGATGTGTTAATTATTTTTTAAAGAAAGTGTGTTTTGTTATTTATAAAAAAAGTTATTTTGACCAAAAGATGAATTTGTTTGATTTGAATAATTATTCATAAATACGAGTTTTAAGACTATCAAGTTGTACAACTTGTGTCTCAAAAATTTAAAGATTAAACAAAATGTCACATCTAAATTAATCAAATTTCAAAAGTTGATTTTGGGCTAATTTAAAATCGAGTGTTAGAACTATCAAGTTGTCACAACTTGCGTCCTAAAAGATTAAAAAGATGTCACATCTAATTAATCAATTTAGACTAAATTTCGTATATTTATTTATTTGTGAAAATGAGTTTTTAAAACTATCAAGTTGTCTTAACATGGGTTCTAACAACTCAAAGGTTAACAAACATCATATCTAATTAACTTTTCACTATTTGATTATAATTTTATCTTTGTTTTTTCTTTATAAGAACTTAAAAAAATTGATTCTAAATATTAAATAAGTTTAAATGATTATACGAAATAACATCAGTAATAAACAAAAAATCAAAATAGCAACAAAAGAAATATATGGACTTTGTAACAACACTACATTTAAAAATAGAACAAAAAATACTAATTACAAGTGTAAATCTCTTTTAAAATATTTTATAATTTAATAAGTGAGCGAACAAAATTTATTTTAATATTAAATAGCGCAACAACAAAAAACTGTTAAAATATAAAATAAATAATATTTATCATGATTTAATTATGTTCATAATTATTTATATTAAACATAATTATTTATGTTAAATGTAATAAATATAATAAGACATTTATTAGTTAAATAGAATAAAGGGAGCAATAATTTACAGTTAACGTAGAGGATCAGCGGGGAGAAAAGCATTGCAGTAAAAAAACGCTGCAATAGACTCTAACCAAGCAAATCAGTTTTTTCAAGAAAACAATTGCAGTAAAAAAACATATTTCAAGCTTTACAACGCACAAGATAAAAAATCATCTCAAACAAAAAACCACCACCCATTTTAACCTTTATAAACACATGGCCTCAACCAAACCACCATTTACACATAATCAAACAAAATATAATATTTCAAATATTTTAGTTTCTAGAGTTTACATTTTTAAAAAAAATATACAATTTGAACAAAAGATTGAGAAAATGCGTGCCTTTTCATATGCCGGTAAAGATCGAGGCGGTGGTGTACGACTCTAGTTCTCTATTTTATTTTCGTTGTTAAAATGGATTTGAATATGTTTATAGATATGAATCTTTATTTTTCTTCTGTCTTTTTGTGAGTAATAATTTTTTTTTCAGAAAAAAAAACAGAAGAAATAAAAATAACTCTCATTTCTATCTTTTGAGTTTTCTCATCCAAAAAAATATCCCCATTTGCAACTCATTGTTGTCTCAATTTATAGACTAGAAGGATTAGTTTTTTTATTTGCAAAACTAACTCAAGCATAGCTTTTTTGAATCAAGTTGTAGATTTTATGCGAGTAATACCCTTACTATTTGTTCTATTAGCTTTTATGCGAGTATTACCATTTTTACAATTAAAAAGATCAGATAAGTCTTACAGTGTGAATCAAAGATTCACATATTTTAATTTTTGGAACTTAAGTTATGAATTTTTTGTTGTTTTAGAGTAAATATTAAGCAATTTCATACAAACAGGAAAAAAAATCGTAGATCTTTTTTTTGTTGATTGTCCAAATAGAAAAAATAATTACTTTATTAATAATTTTTTTAAAAATAAAAAATAAAAAAATAAAGGAGGGTATTGTTGCGTGCATGAAGTGACTGTGTTTAAGTATCTTGATAAATGTGAAACATGTTTTGTTTGTTTTTTTTATATAATTTTGTTTTTTTGAGTGTCATGCTATATACATCCCTTTATCTTTCCTTTATTTAATCTGACCATTGTCTATCTAATGCATTCATCCATTATTTACCTCATGACAAGATTAATGAATATCACTTATTCTTCAAAAACAAAAGAATACACATATCACAAACAAACAATTAGGAAATACATCTCCCAATAATAATGTCATCATATCAATCCTATGCTAATTGTTTCGATGTATACGAAATCTCCCCCAACCTTACATGATGTTTAAAAGTCTTGAGAGTTGTTGAGAATATAATTTAAAAGTAGCACAACAACTACTGCCTTCTAGATTTAAGTTGAAACCTTGCTTATATCATAATTACTGATGATTTGTGAGGAGTTCAATATATTTTGGCTTAAATGAATTTTTAGTCAACTATGTTTAAAATTGGATTCCTCTGTTTTATAACTTATGAGATTTTTTGGCTCTCACATCGAAAGTGCAGTTATGACGTTGATTTTATACAACTGAATTAGATAAAATTGAATTTATGTCGTTAATCAATATCTATTTTCTTATATTTTTTTACGACAAATTTTCATGAGCGCATTTGTTAGTGACAACGTAAGCAAATAACTATGAAAAAAAATATTGAACACAATTCTATTTTAGAAATAAGGAGATAATTATAAGTTAATTTTGAACAAAATAAAGAGAATTAAATGCATTTAAGCCATATATTTTTAAACAAAACTTAATAATAACGCAAGATACTATAACTCTTACTTAAAAGGATTTAAAATGAAATAAGATAATTTGAGCATACCCTGGTGTCAATTGTAATTTGTAAATGTGATTCAATTTTGATTCAAAAAAATTCAACATTATAGACAGAAGATAAATATGAATAGTAACAAAAGTACTCCTATACTATAAAAATCAACGTTAAGATAAAGGAATTGAAAGGAAAAAATTAAGATAAAGGAAGAATAAATTTTTAAAGCTAAAAGTAGATTAAAATAAAAATTACAAATACATGAGGGGATATAGACCTAACCCAGAAAAAAAAAAAAAAAAATGTAGACAATATGGGGTTGGACTTTTAACAAGTATCATGTGACCACATGCCACCAATGTCCCCCTTGATTTATCATGGAGTTTAAGTCAATATACTAACCTAGCCAAACATGCAATAATCATAATAATCCTTGTAAGAATTTGACCAACTGTCGTTGCCTAAACATTCGAAATATTCGAGTGTTTCTCGAATTCAATGGAGTCACCACCAAAATTTATTTTAAAATAGAGAAAATATTAGGAAGCTCTTAAAAATAAAAATAAATATGGTCTTTAAAACCAAATTATTTTGAGGTCATTAAAAAATTAATTTGACCAACTGTAGTGAAATAAATAGTCGATTATGCGTATTTTGAGTTCGTAATTACAGTTACCTATAATTAATTGTGCAAAATTATATCAACTTAAATATATTTATTTCTCTTTATTATTAAATATGAATATAAATTATATTTTATAAATGTGATTTTTTTAGATAAAAGTGTGTTTAAAAACAGAGGAAAAAAAGTTTTTATAATTGTGCTTGACAAGAGTGTGATCTTGCTCCTGCGTAGTTCTTGGTTAGAAAATGCGGATGTGTTAATTATTTTTTAAAGAAAGTGTGTTTTGTTATTTATAAAAAAAGTTATTTTGACCAAAAGATGAATTTGTTTGATTTGAATAATTATTCATAAATACGAGTTTTAAGACTATCAAGTTGTACAACTTGTGTCTCAAAAATTTAAAGATTAAACAAAATGTCACATCTAAATTAATCAAATTTCAAAAGTTGATTTTGGGCTAATTTAAAATCGAGTGTTAGAACTATCAAGTTGTCACAACTTGCGTCCTAAAAGATTAAAAAGATGTCACATCTAATTAATCAATTTAGACTAAATTTCGTATATTTATTTATTTGTGAAAATGAGTTTTTAAAACTATCAAGTTGTCTTAACATGGGTTCTAACAACTCAAAGGTTAACAAACATCATATCTAATTAACTTTTCACTATTTGATTATAATTTTATCTTTGTTTTTTCTTTATAAGAACTTAAAAAAATTGATTCTAAATATTAAATAAGTTTAAATGATTATACGAAATAACATCAGTAATAAACAAAAAATCAAAATAGCAACAAAAGAAATATATGGACTTTGTAACAACACTACATTTAAAAATAGAACAAAAAATACTAATTACAAGTGTAAATCTCTTTTAAAATATTTTATAATTTAATAAGTGAGCGAACAAAATTTATTTTAATATTAAATAGCGCAACAACAAAAAACTGTTAAAATATAAAATAAATAATATTTATCATGATTTAATTATGTTCATAATTATTTATATTAAACATAATTATTTATGTTAAATGTAATAAATATAATAAGACATTTATTAGTTAAATAGAATAAAGGGAGCAATAATTTACAGTTAACGTAGAGGATCAGCGGGGAGAAAAGCATTGCAGTAAAAAAACGCTGCAATAGACTCTAACCAAGCAAATCAGTTTTTTCAAGAAAACAATTGCAGTAAAAAAACATATTTCAAGCTTTACAACGCACAAGATAAAAAATCATCTCAAACAAAAAACCACCACCCATTTTAACCTTTATAAACACATGGCCTCAACCAAACCACCATTTACACATAATCAAACAAAATATAATATTTCAAATATTTTAGTTTCTAGAGTTTACATTTTTAAAAAAAATATACAATTTGAACAAAAGATTGAGAAAATGCGTGCCTTTTCATATGCCGGTAAAGATCGAGGCGGTGGTGTACGACTCTAGTTCTCTATTTTATTTTCGTTGTTAAAATGGATTTGAATATGTTTATAGATATGAATCTTTATTTTTCTTCTGTCTTTTTGTGAGTAATAATTTTTTTTTCAGAAAAAAAAACAGAAGAAATAAAAATAACTCTCATTTCTATCTTTTGAGTTTTCTCATCCAAAAAAATATCCCCATTTGCAACTCATTGTTGTCTCAATTTATAGACTAGAAGGATTAGTTTTTTTATTTGCAAAACTAACTCAAGCATAGCTTTTTTGAATCAAGTTGTAGATTTTATGCGAGTAATACCCTTACTATTTGTTCTATTAGCTTTTATGCGAGTATTACCATTTTTACAATTAAAAAGATCAGATAAGTCTTACAGTGTGAATCAAAGATTCACATATTTTAATTTTTGGAACTTAAGTTATGAATTTTTTGTTGTTTTAGAGTAAATATTAAGCAATTTCATACAAACAGGAAAAAAAATCGTAGATCTTTTTTTTGTTGATTGTCCAAATAGAAAAAATAATTACTTTATTAATAATTTTTTTAAAAATAAAAAATAAAAAAATAAAGGAGGGTATTGTTGCGTGCATGAAGTGACTGTGTTTAAGTATCTTGATAAATGTGAAACATGTTTTGTTTGTTTTTTTTATATAATTTTGTTTTTTTGAGTGTCATGCTATATACATCCCTTTATCTTTCCTTTATTTAATCTGACCATTGTCTATCTAATGCATTCATCCATTATTTACCTCATGACAAGATTAATGAATATCACTTATTCTTCAAAAACAAAAGAATACACATATCACAAACAAACAATTAGGAAATACATCTCCCAATAATAATGTCATCATATCAATCCTATGCTAATTGTTTCGATGTATACGAAATCTCCCCCAACCTTACATGATGTTTAAAAGTCTTGAGAGTTGTTGAGAATATAATTTAAAAGTAGCACAACAACTACTGCCTTCTAGATTTAAGTTGAAACCTTGCTTATATCATAATTACTGATGATTTGTGAGGAGTTCAATATATTTTGGCTTAAATGAATTTTTAGTCAACTATGTTTAAAATTGGATTCCTCTGTTTTATAACTTATGAGATTTTTTGGCTCTCACATCGAAAGTGCAGTTATGACGTTGATTTTATACAACTGAATTAGATAAAATTGAATTTATGTCGTTAATCAATATCTATTTTCTTATATTTTTTTACGACAAATTTTCATGAGCGCATTTGTTAGTGACAACGTAAGCAAATAACTATGAAAAAAAATATTGAACACAATTCTATTTTAGAAATAAGGAGATAATTATAAGTTAATTTTGAACAAAATAAAGAGAATTAAATGCATTTAAGCCATATATTTTTAAACAAAACTTAATAATAACGCAAGATACTATAACTCTTACTTAAAAGGATTTAAAATGAAATAAGATAATTTGAGCATACCCCTAGTATCATAATAAACTTAAGAAAGTAAAGGAAATATATTGGGGATTACCTCAACAATTTTAAAAGAAAAACTCAAATGCTTATCGAAAACCAAACATAACCACAACGCTTGGAAAACTCATTTGAACATGTACCGAAGTGTTAGAACCTTATTAAAAACACATCAACCTTTTTTAGATAGAGATAGATTGAGCTGAAATAAGGGAAGAGGGAGTGGTCTAGATGTTGATATTTATAAGCAAGATTAAGCGAAATACGCTTAGCAATTTTCTATTTTCCACAAACCTTCTCATTGTTGGCTGGTCCAATTAAAAAGTGTCACGTGTTTTGCGTCAGGATGAGTTTGACTATGAAAAAACCTAACACTAAGAACTTTGATACACCTAAGATCTATTTAGACGTTTAACGATCAATTGTAATTTGTAAATGTGATTCAATTTTGATCAAAAAAATTCAACAATTATAGATAGAAGATATATATGAATAGTAACGAAAGTACTCCTATACTAATAAAAATCAACATTAAGATAAAGGAACTAAAAGGAAAAAAAAAAGATAAAGAAAGAATAATTTTTTAAAGCTAAAAGTAGATTAAAATAAAAATTACAAATACATGAGGGGATATAGACCTAACCCAGAAAGAAAAAAAAAGTACATTAAATAGTGTTGTGAGCAATGACCCTTGACCACTCTATTTTTTTTTTTTCCTCTAGACAACTTCAATAAAACCTTAATTACGACAAGAATCAACCTTATTATCAATATTGTTTCAACAATAAGGAGGAATAGAAATAAAAAAAAAATATACATTAATTTCTCCCATTTAATTCAAGATACATTCCACCATAGTATTTTAAATTAAGAGATCAAATGATGTAATTGAATAAGGAGGAAGTCCATACGTCAAATCCTCGATTTTCTTCTCAAGTGGAACTCGTAGAGGAGCAATCTGTACATACATAAAATGAAACAAAATTGTAAATTAAATATTTTTAACAAGGTCAATTTTATATTTCACTAACTAGACGTTTTTAAGTTATGGAAACAAAATCATATTATTTTTCAAAGAAGGATTAAAACCAAATATTTTAAGAATATATTTTGGTGAAAAATGTATAAATCATTTTTTATATTATATATCATTTTCTATATTATATACTTTTACAACAATAAATGGTACCTTATTTGGCTCTGAGAATGAATTCTCATCCATTATATTAGGAGATGTAAGCAAAACAATTGATGAACCTGTCTGTTGCACATTTGATTTTAAGCCATTTATTGAAATTCCGAAGTTTTCAACGACAGTGCCAAAATTTACCACCTACAAAATTCAATAATTCCGAAGTGAATATTAATTAAGTAGCTAAATTTTGTTAAATTCAAATGAACATTCATTCTTGTTAAAAAAAATTGACTCATATATAATAAATTACCTTTACTCTTATATAATTATTCCCATCTTGAGAATTTTTATACTGAATTGCGGAAGCAACAAGTGAAGTAGAAGAAGTTTGGAGAGTTGAATTAAGCAAAGTTGCTCCACTAGATTCAATGAAGAGTTGTTGGAGCCAATAACTTGGAGTTCCATAAAGTTGATAAGAGTTGAAAACAATTGCATCTGGTGTCCATCTATTGTCATACAAAATCAATTATTTTTCCATTTAAATAATTATATATATGAAAAATCATATCTATTTAAATAAATGGTATAAATTTTTCGGTAAAGTATAAGAAAATTACAATCTATCGTTTATGTTTGCCATTAGGGGTGCATAGCTAACCATGCTGACGATATCACTGTAGACAAAAATTGAAAAATGAGAGAATATTAAAACATAGCTCAAAATAACACAAGCTAGTATATAACATTAAACCTTAGATAAATTTCATGAAATATAAACTATAGTTAAATAAACCAATTAACCTATTCTTTTCAAGTCCAATAAGGAATGCAGCCTCAGCCACAGCAGCCAAAAGGCTTCCATTGCCAGCATCTTCCTTCCAAACAGCATACTCACTTACAAACACCTACGATTTGAGCAAATTCATCAATCATAATGCATGAATAATTATTCCTTAAATAAATAACTTTAAAAAATATAATTAATAACTATACCTTTGGTCCGGATCGTGGTGCGTTATCGAACTTGGTAGACATTGAAAAGATGTCCTTAGAATTTGTATAAATCTAATTATTGATAAAACAAAAATATCATTAACAATGATAACATAATGTGAATGGCCAAACCAAAATGCAAAATTAATTAATAGCTTTAATTTTTTTTAGCAAAACAAAGAGTTCTTACGTGGAAATCGTAAATATCTGCCGGATGATTTAGTGGATTTACAGAACCGTCACAATTTGAAATAATCTGAATATCAGGATAAACGCGTCTTATAGCTTTATAGAACTTCATGTATTTGTCTAATCAATCAAAAAACACAAATGATAAAAAACGGAAAATTTAATTTCCAAACTATTTTCTTAATTATATATCAAATATCTATGAATAGTATAAAACAAATGATAATTGTACTCGCAAGAAAATATTTCAAATTGCAATCTTCATTTCCGATTGAAACATATTTCAAATCAAATGGATGAGGATGTCCCATAGAAGCTCTAAGAGAACCCCACTGTGATGTGGGAGAACCTCTAGCAAACTCAATACCATCTAGGGCTTCCTGTTTATTAATGAAACATAGTGTAAATAATAATAATAATAATAATAAATATATAGTAATACAATTTAACTAAGAATAAAAATTTAAAAAAACTAGGAAAAAAGTTATACTTGCACAAATGGTGAAATAGCATTTGTATCAACTTCATCATGATGGCTAATACCTATAAGAAACATTAGATTAATAAGAAATTAGAAATCAAAACAAAACAAAATTTCAATGGTGAATAGAGTTTAGAATAGACTTTTTAGAGATTACAAAATATACCATTGTTAAACACCCATACAGGCAATGCACCAAGATCCTCTGCTAGCTGCTCAAAAAAACAAAAAGATTAGTATTTTCAATTTGACGAGGAACATGTTTAGCTCATCAAAAAAATAAAAGAAAAATATTTAATATATGATAATAAAAAATAATAAAAACATACTTGGAGTCCCTCAAAATAACCAAGTCCATCATCAGTCCAATATTTCCAAATGTCATTTAAGTGTCCAGGCCTCTGTTCCCAGGGCCCAACTGTATCTTTCCACCTAAAAGCATTTCTTAGATTGTCTCCTTCAACAAAACAACCACCTATAAGGAATCAAATGTTAGCTCACTTCATAAAATTTCAAATAAATTTATTTTTAATTTATTTATTTTTATGGAAAATTAAAAATTTTATCGTGTGACATGTAATAAATAAATGGTAAGCCATAAAAGTACACCAAGATTTATAGTTTTATTGTTTTGTATTATCTAACAATAGAATTGGTGGATCTTTAAAGATTATAATTTTAACATACCTGGGAATCTTAAAAATTTTGGCTTTAGATCTGCCACCATTTGAAAAATATCATTTCGGAAACCATGACCCTGTGTCCAAATATGATTAATGAAGTTAGTCCATTTAATAAAAAATAAATTTATTTTTTAATTAATATGGCACTGCCAAATAATCATGCGTATCTACAATATTACTTTAGTCTTTATTATAAATAAAAATAATTAATTTTACTATTATTAAAAAAATTAGTTAAATTTAATTAATTTTTATTGATTTAATAAAAGTTGTAAGTCAACTCTTAGAAGATTATTAGTAAGAATTTATTTTATGAAAATAAATGAGTCGTTGAAAAGTAAAAATTATATCAAATATATATGATAAATAAAATAGAGTTAAAGTAATTTATATTGTTTTATCAAGAAAAAAAGTGGGTACGAGAGTGTAGGGATTACCTTATATGTATCCAATGGCATAGCTGACACTTGATCTAACCATACAATTCCCTTTTGACTTGTTGTGAATTAGTTAAATTTAATTAATTTTTATTGATTTAATAAAAGTTGTAAGTCAACTCTTAGAAGATTATTAGTAAGAATTTATTTTATGAAAATAAATGAGTCGTTGAAAAGTAAAAATTATATCAAATATATATGATAAATAAAATAGAGTTAAAGTAATTTATATTGTTTTATCAAGAAAAAAAGTGGGTACGAGAGTGTAGGGATTACCTTATATGTATCCAATGGCATAGCTGACACTTGATCTAACCATACAATTCCCTTTTGACTTGTTGTGATTTGAAGACTTGAATTATGATCTGTTGCATTAGCTTCAACAATATTCTCCATCTTTGTCCAATTTGCTACATTTTTTCCAAATGTCCTAAATGGATTAATTAACATCTCAATTAGTTTATTTTGGTTACAAATAACTCAATTACTTTCATGATTAAATATAAAGTAGTTATAAAAGGTTAATTGAATTAAAGGAATTTATCACCTTATGTTTGTTGAAGCCAATTTTACTCCATTAGAACCGACAAATGAAACTTCTAAATTAATTGGACTAGTTGCTCTAACATAGAACTCTATTTTATACTTCTTCCCTTGCTCAATGTTCTGATTATAAAAAATAAAAAAAATTATAAATGATATTAAATTTTTTACTATAGTAATTAAACAAAATGTTGAATTACTTACCATGCCCCAATAACCAGGATTAGAAATACCAACACCACCAGGTGGACAAGATATTCTTTGACAAAGAATGTCCATACGCAAAGCAACTTTATTACGGTCAAAACAAGAACTACGATCAGTTGATACTATAATATTTGATTCGTCTCCAATAATTGTCCAAGGAAGAATACTTGAGGGAACACTAGAACCTCCTGCTTCAAAACCTGAAACATAAATTTATAATAATAAAATATTAAATCATTTATTTATTTTTTATATACAACAAATTTCAAACGAAATAGGTTTTCAAATTCATTAGAGTCACGACATGTCTCAAAACTCGAATAGTTCTAACAAATATATTTACAATTTTTTTTTCTTATTTCAAAAAAACCAATGTTATGTAGTATTATTAAATTTATGCTGAATATGAGAATCAAATTTTCACCTCATTATCGGCCACCTAATATTTTCTATCCAAAAGTTAATTCTTTTAATTCCTTAAACAATGTCCTAACGAAATTTGTTATCATTTTCCAAAAATATTAATGATATATTTCTAAAACAAAAATTAAATTAGCAACATAAAATTTAATCAATACCTCTATTTGACACAAGTTCGGCCCACAATCCACCGCCTCCAGCATGATTAATCTCCTAAAAAATAAATATTGGTCAATATAATTATATTTAAACCAACACAATAACTAAGTAATCTTCACATTCATATAAACATTTTTTAAAAGATATTAATTTACTTCATAAAAAACTCCAAAGAATGTGTCTGAAATAGGCCTTCCAGAATTTGCATCAATCACTAGTTTTGATGTCTGTGTAGCATTTGCATCAGCTTGACATTTAGGAATAACCAAACACACCACTAAAGATAAAACAAAAACAGTAAAGGAATTTGATAAAGACATTTTTTTTTTCTTTTGAGCAATTGGTTTGTGATATATTATTAGTAACACTTTCACTTGTATTTATAAGCACAAAGTTGGAGATCAAGATAATGCTGAGTTGTTAACAACGTAATCTAGGTTGTCCTGTTAATAACATAATCTACAGTTTAGTTAGATGTGTTTTTAACATAATCTTAAAAATATTCCTTAAATAAAAATTCCTATTTAGATTCAAATTTATATCCCTTACATTGTTTAATTCCAAAAGAAAATCATATTATATTTGCTTTTTTATATATAACTAATATAGTAAAATATAATTTACTGTTTATTAAAGAAAAAATTAGTAGTAGAAGAATTTAATTTTTGAGTGTTGCTATAACTTAGGAATCTCATTCACACGAATTGCCATAACTTGTCATATATACATACATACACAGGTACAATGTATATCTTAAAATGTTTGCTAAATGTGTAAGATAAGAGACATAATAAAATAATTCTATCTAGTTTTTGATAAGAAAATACAATGAGTTAATTCTAAAATTTATCCTATCATATCTCTTTAGCTAAAAAAATTATCATAACTTTTAGTTGGGTTAGAAACCAACATAATAGGATAAGAAAATAATTTAATCATTTATTGTTATAAAAAATAATTTAAATAAAAATAAAAATATTACCATATATAGATAGGCACAATGTTCATATGAAAATAATTTAGGGATAATTAAGTAGTAAAGAACATTATTCTTAATTTATATATATATTGTGATTGTAAAAAAATATACTATTAATCATTATGCAATTGTGTAATTAAAATCCAATCAAATCTCACAATGATGTCTCTCTAGTATATCTCAATAAATATTTATCTGTGAATAGATTATTATACATAACTTTTTCACCATGTCAATGCATCGTCAACATCTTATAAAAAGTTTAATGGATATTTACGAAAATGCAAACGTTTTACATGAATATCCAATCTGCCACCTTTTATATTACTTCCAAAAGATATACAAATTTAACTTATTCTTTAGTAACAAATATTTATATCCTTTTACGATGTTTATAATAAACTCAAATCATTGTATAATAATTATTCTCATTTTTATTTAGAAGATAAAAAAAATACACTAAATTGAATGCATTGATTAATGGCAAACAAAACATTTATATTATGAGTTGTATATTTCAAAGGCTTCTTCAATGACTTTTTTTTTTAAAAAATAATATGAAAAACAAAATACAAATTTTAACTATAATAAAACTTAATACTAATTTTAACTATTTATCCCGTGTATTATTTTTAAAATTAATTCAAATTAGTATATTATAATTATTTTCATTTTTATTTAGAAGATATTAAAAAAATATTAACCAATTGATTAGTAACAAATATTGTCTCGTGTATAAACTATACATTCAACTACTTCTTTCTCATTTTCATAAATACAACATAAAAAAATTAAAGTCTAAAAACATTATAGTTATTGTATTATTATTATTCTCATATTTATGTGGTTGATGTTAAAAAAATACTAATCTAACAATTATTTAGCCACAACAATTTGTGTCATATATGGTTTTTATAATTAACTCAAATTAATATATTATAATTATTCTTATTTTGTATATGATATAAAAAAAACTATTAAATTTGACTAATTAATTAGTGAAAAATATTTTGTTATGTGCATGAATTGTATGCTTGAAAGACTTCTTTAGTTACTCATTAAAAAAAACACTGTAAAAAAATTAAATATTGAAAGAAAAAATAAATCATAAATAGTATATTATAATTATTCTCATTTTATGTTAAAAATACTATAAAAAAACCACTGATTTTAACTAATTTTGTAGTGATCAACATTTATCCTTGTATGATGTTTATAACAAACTCATATCATTATATTATTATTATTCTCATTTTTATATAGGACATGTAAAACACAATAAAATCAACTAATTAATCAGTGATAAATTTTGCCTTCTTTAGGGAAAATATCTTAAGTATATATCCTATGATGAGAAAATAAAAAATAAGTACCAATAAGATAGCAAAAATTAATCCAAAACAATGTTTAGATTCGAATCTTATATAGAGAACAGAACCACAATGCCTTGAAAACTCATTTGAACAAGGACCTTACTAAAAACACAGAAACAAGAGCGAGAATCCCTGAGGAAAGAGCTTGCTAGATAGAGATAGATTGAGCTGTAATAAGTGAAGAGGCGGTGGTATAGATGTTGTTATTTATGAGCAAGGTTAGGAGAAATTTGCTTAGCAAATTCCCATGTTACACAAACCTTCTAGTTGTTGGCTGGTCCAATTAAAAAGTGCCACGTGTTTTGAAAACGGGCAAGATATACCCACTGTTTAAATTTTGACAAACTCTGAATGACACCAAAATTTAATCGACTGTTTTATATATCGACTATAATAAAATATTGATCTCCTTATATTTTTCTAAGCTAAGGAGCAAAAAATTTGTCGGATAAAAATTTATTCCCGAAATTTTGTAAAGCTTTAATTTGTAGATTTATTATAAAATTTTAAGTTACCCATTAATTTATTTGTGAGCGAAGTGCAACTCATTTAAGAACGAACTCGGATATTGAACGGGATGATGTGTCTTAAAGTCACAAAATATCTAGATATTTGTGTAGGATATTAATATTTTATTGACTGGTTAATGAAAATATATAGATATTTTCTTACTATATAGTAAGACTTTGTAAGGACAAAAAAGAAAAACTTCACTATCCCTTTTTGTGCGTTGACTAGAATCATTTGTGTAAGAAGGACTAGATGAGAACTCATGGGTTGGTAAAATATTTTAAAAATATTTTCAGAGACCCAATTAAAAATATTCGTAGGAGAATAATTTAATCAAATTATAGAGGATTATTAACAACAAATATTTTAAGATGTCACTCTTTACTGTTAAATTTATCTGTCAATTGGACTGTAACGAGAGTAGATATTTTTCCTAAAGTAGATCTAGAAGTGATGTGATGTGATTATGACTAAGTGTCACAAATGATATTGTGAGATTTTAGAATTAAATTTATATGATTAATTTTATGATTAAAGATTTTTGGAGATTAATTTGGAAATTTAGATAGTAGATTAATTAAGGGAATGAGAAAAAAAAACATGTCCCCCTCCCTATAAAAGCACTTCATGTTCATCATCATCATCATCTTACTATCTCTTTCTTTCATTCTTCAAAAACATCTTCTCTCATTTTTCTCCAAACCCAAATCTTCTCCGTCATTTTTGAGCAACTAAGATGCTTCCAATCACAAAACCTTCAACTACAAAGTTGTTTCACTACTTGAAAGGAATGTAAAAAGTTAAAGATCCATAGTTGAGGTAGCTATTTCTCCCCTCTTTTTTGTATGCTTTTGAGCTTTAATATTGCTTGTTTATCACTACTATAGTTGTTATTAATGTTTAGGAAGTTAAAAAAAACATTTTCAACTTTTTTTCTTTCAAAAATCAAAAACCCTAAGTAAGGGAGTTAAATGAAAGTGTGTTTTTTTTTTACCTTGGTGGTTTGTTAATATTGACGTTAGAGGAGTTAGTAACTTGAATAAAAAAATTGAAATCAAACCCCCAAATTTTTAGTAAGACCAAATATGATTTTTGTATGTGTTTGAGTTATATAATGAATTGTTTTCAAATAAAGGAGTTTGAACTGAAACTAGAAATTTTATTAGAGAGTTTAAGTGAGTAAAGTTCAGACTTTTGCAAGCAAGTGTGTTTGATTATGTTTTTTTTTAATTAAAATGACAACTAGATGTTAGGTGTTTGGAGACCAAAGTGATGTAATTTAAAAAAATAAACTCAAAGTTATGAAATGAGAATTTTAAAGTAAGTGAGTAATTGTAAAAAAAATTGATTATTTTTCTTGAGTATTGTAACCATGAAGCAACTTTTATAATTTCCTATCTTTATATAGTAAGTTCATTCAGTCTCAAAAATGAATCAAGATTGTTGACACCGAATTAGCGGTTGGGAGAACTCTGAATATTTTATATTATTGGTTAAAAATTTTAAGAAAAAGAGATAGGAACAAAAAGGTCGTGGCAAAAATTTTGGAATAAATATTGAAATAAAGGGGTAAATGAATTGTTGTAGGTTATTTTAATTCAAAAGTATTTGAGTGGTAGAAATTTTATGAATTTTAAAGAAGTTAGGAAGAAGCTCTCTTTTGATTTTTATGGCGGTATAAATTAAAATTTGGAGTCGTTTAAAGTTTGAAATCATATGAATTGTTGTCGTTGATTATTTATGGTGTTTTAAACTAAATTTGGATTTGGAAGCTTTTTGAAAAACTTTGACGAGTAAAATAGATTTTAACCGAGTGGTATATATATATATATATATAAAGAGAGTTCAAAATTTTGTTTAAAAGTTGGTTTTAAGTTTACTTTGTTATTAAGGTGTTAACGGTTTTACCCTTTAGGTGTAACACCCCGTTTTTCAAAGCGAGGGTATATTTTTTTTTCAAAAGAAATTAAAATAAAACAAAGTAAAACAAATGAGGAAATGTCTTTGGATAAATAATTGAGTCATTATAATTTACGCAGCGGAAAAGTTTCTCCAATTATAAATCCAAAACATTTACATAACATCAAATGGTACATGGAACCCATCCAAAGATGATATCAAACTGATAATATTTGTATAAGTACAGTTTTCCAAACTAAAAATACTTCAAACCAAAAAGAAGGACCCCTAGTCCCTATACATCATCCTAATCTGATCATCCTACCAAAAAGCTATACACCCTGAGTAATCTCCATGCGCCCCGTGAGATCCTCCTAACGTAACAGCAGTCAAGCGTTCCCATCTCCATCCCTGTCCGTAGGGTACGAACCGGTAGGGCCGTCCTGACTCTCATCTGAGGGCAAAGCCCAGATTTCCACAATAGTGTAAAGGGTCACCAACCAGAAAATAACAGTTAACACATAGCAATTAAGTTTTTGAATGCTCAAAACAACTTTTTAACTAAGCATGCACCTTAACAGGATTTTCAATATGCGAAAAGTTCATACAATACATTGCCAATGAAAATGAAGGTAAAATGCAGTTCTCGATCTCCTAATTAACACATAATAAAACAAGACATGGATAGATTCATGAGCAATTAATCATACAACTAAAACTGAGGATTTTCACTGAGCCAATCGATTGGGCAATCGATTGGGGTGAAGATTTTTAATGAAAATAGAATCCTGGGCTGAATCAATCGATTTGGCAATCGATTGACAGGATAACGGAGCCCCTGACTTAATACCAATCGATTTCCAAATCGATTTCCTGAAGGTTTTTAGTGAAATTTTGAACTCTGGCTTGATTCAATCGATTGGGCAATCGATTGACAGGATAGCTGAGCCCCTGACTTAATGGCCAATCGATTGGGCAATCGATTTCGAAAGGGATTTTCAAAAAAACTGATTACAAAATCGATTGGCTAATCGATTTTGTTCATTTGGCCAAGCCCCTGACTTCCATCCAATCGATTGGGAAATCGATTTCCCTGATCATTTTTCCAAAAATTCATGAATTAACCTAAGTCATTCCTAATCAAGTTCACAACTTAACACTTAGCAATTTCTACGCGATTACCACGGCAATTGGGATCTCGATAACCATCATACTTACACACAATAATCAACACATAACACTTAGCATTTTCAACGCAATTAACACGATAAATCAAATTCAAATCACTCAATCATAAAACTCAATCAAACACGACTCGTGTGCCAAGCACCCTAATGCAATGCGTATATGCCAAAATGCATGGACTCGGAATTCCAAACCAAAACCCTCCTCGAAGGGCCGTAAATCATAATTGTACCGCCTATCGCAGGCCAAAGTACCAATTACCGAGGTGCCACCTATCACGGGTCAGCACGATTTACTAAAATGCGTAAATCATAAACGTACCACCTATCACGGGTCAGTACAGTTTACCGAGGTGTCACCTATCACGGGTCAACACGATTTACTAAAAGAAAAAGCGGGAATCGTAAACGTACCGCCTATCACAGACCAGTACTGTTTACCTAGGTGCCACCTATCACGGGTCAGCACAATTCACCAAAAATGTAAATCGTAAATGTACCACCTATCACGGGTCAGTACAGTTTACCAAGGTGTCACCTATCACGGGTCAACACGATTTACTAAATAGTAACTCGTAAACGTACCACCTATCACGGGTCAGTACAGTTTACCAAGGTGTCACCTATCACGGGTCAACACGAATTACTAAATAGTAAATCGTAAACGTACAACCTATCACGGGTCAGTACAGTTTACCAAGGTGTCACCTATCACGGGTCGACACAATTTACCAAATGAAATGCATGAGCATACACAGACTCCATTCACAACAATCGTTAAGCAAATGCAGATATTAAAAGATTCCCCATTTTTAATACCCATTTAACTTAAACGACTTTCAAACAACATTAATTAAATAAGTCATTAAGAGATTCCCCGTTCTTAATACCGATTTAACTTAATGATTTTCAAAACAAAACGTTAAGCAAACAGTCATATTAAGAGATTCCCCATTCTTAATATACTTTTGACTTAAACGATTTTCTCGCAAAACATTCAGTAAACGAGTCATTAAGAGATTCCCCATTCTTAATACTCATTTACCGAAACGATTTTCAAAAACGATAGTTAAGTAACCGAGACATTAAGAGATTCCCCATTCTCAACGCCCAGTTAACTTAAACATTTTCCTCAAATACACATTAAGTAAACCGAGGTATTAAAAGATTCCCCATTTTTAATACTCGTTTAACTCTAATGGTTTTCAAATTCCACAGAAACAAATTCAAACATACTTTCACATTCAAACCATAATTCACAACAACCACACCAATTAACAAACATCAAGTACGAACACACCAAATACAACGAACACAAATCACGCAACATAACACCCAGATACATCAAATTTCATTTACCACGAAACATTCATCACTATAAACAAAACCTAACTCTAAGGTTTTTACCCATAACGCACTAGTTTCGTTTTTCCCCAAATCGATACATTTAACCCTAACAAATTCCTTCCCACACAACTACAGATAAGTCCCTAATGCAAGCTAGAAGTTTGGAAGGAGCCCTTACCTCAACGTTAGCTTTAACGCGCGTTTCCGGTACCGCGAGTAATTCCGGTAAAATCTCCGCTCGCAACGCCGCTTCCAAATTAGTTCACTAGCACCGTAGCGTGGTGGTGAGCAACTTTCCCTTCTATCTCTTCGAGAAATGAGGTTTGGATCTAGAAGAAACAGAGGGGTTTGTGTTTGGATCTCAAAACCGTTTTTCTTCGTTTTCGAATCAAAGAGGAAGAGTGGAGTTGCGAAAACCTTGATCTAACTCACACCCAACCTTGGGTCACTAGTTTTGAAGGAAAGGAAGCAACGAAAACGAAAAATGGAGAAGGATGGATTTTTGGGTTGCTTGCGTGAGGCTCAGAGGAAGGAGATGGAAATTTTAGAATTTCCTTCCTTTGTTTTTCTTTCCTTTGTTTTTCCTTTCTTCCTTTTTCCTTCCTTCCTTTATATACTATTTTCTTTTCCTTTTCCTTCCTTCTAGTTTTCCTTTCTTTTTCCCTCCAAACAAACATATATAAATATAATAAATATAACTTAACAAATATCTCAAAATCTAGATATTTATTAAATTACCGTTTCACCCGAAACGCCTTAAATTCTCCGTAAAGGATTTTCCGCAGTTAAATTCAATTTATTTATCGACGAGAAATTCTAATTGGCATCGAAATATCTTTTTGATTATAAAACTCCAAAATATTATTAACTTTGGCTTAAAAGCCTCCGAGCCAAAATCCAAAATATACCAAAAATACATAAAAGGGTACTTTAAAATTATGGGTCTTACATTACTCCCCCCCTAAAATTAGTTTCGTCCTCGAAACTATGCATCGATAAATAACTCTGGGTGTTGTTCCCTCATCTTGCTCTCCAGTTCCCAAGTCGCATCTCCAGTAATTGGGTTCCAGATCACCTTGACCAACGAAACATCCTTGGTCCTCAACCGCTTAATCTTCCTGTCATCAATTCTCACGGGTGGTACTTCGAACGACAGGTTATCCTTTAGCTGGATTGTGTCTGGTTCGATCACGTGAGATGGATCTGCGAGATATTTCCTCAACTGCGACACATGAAACACGTCATGGATATTGGACAGTATCGGAGGTAATGCAATCCGATAAGCAACCGGCCCAATTCGTGCAGAAATCTGATATGGTCCAATGAATTTCGGAGTCAACTTCTTCGATTTCAAGGCTCTACCTACTCCAGTAGTAGGTGTGACTCTCAGAAATACATGGTCACCCTGTTCGAATTCCAAAAGTCTGCGACGCTTGTCCGCGTAACTCTTCTGGCGATCTTGTGAAGTCTTCATTTTCTCCTTGATCTTCCTTACTTTAGCTGTGGTCTGTTGCACCATCTCTGGTCCGACAATCATATTCTCACCGTCTTTATACCAACACAAGGGCGTTTGACACTTGCGCCCATATAAAGCCTCATAAGGGGCCATTCCAATGCTCGCGTGGAAACTATTGTTGTAAGTGAACTCAATCAACGGAAGTACATCATCCCAACTTCCCCTATCATCTAAAACACATGCTCTCAACAGATCTTCCAAGGACTGATTCGTCCTTTCAGTCTGTCCGTCCGTTTGTGGATGGTAAGCTGAACTCAATCGTAGCTTCGTTCCCAACGCTTCGTGCAATGCTCCCCAAAAATGCGATGTGAACTTCGGATCACGGTCTGATACAATGCTCGATGGTACCCCGTGTAACCTCACAATTTCAGCAATGTAGATCTCCGTTAGCTGATCTACCTTATAGGTGGTCCTTACCGGCAAAAAGTGAGCAGATTTAGTTAGTCGATCCACTATCACCCATATGGAATCATTCTTTCTCCTTGTCTTTGGTAATCCGGTTATAAAATCCATGGAAATGCTGTCCCACTTCCATTCAGGTATATCTAAAGGTTGCAACATTCCAGCAGGTCGCTGATGTTCCACCTTCGCTTTCTGACAAGTTAGACAAGTGGATACATATTCCGCCACATGTTTCTTCATTCCTGGCCACCAATAATTCTGCCTCAAATCCTGATACATCTTTGTTGCCCCAGGATGAATACTCAGCTTACTCTTATGCGCCTCTTCTAGAATCGTTTTCCGCATATCTGTAATGGCTGGTACACAAATCCTACCATTACACCGCAAAACATTATCAGCCCCAATCTTGAACTCAGTCGTCTTCCCTTGTACTATTAGATTCCTCTTCTCTTGAATTAAGACGTCATCCTGAGAATTCGCAATGTCTTCAAGTAATCCACTCGAGATCTTAATCATTCCGAATTTCAAAATTCCCGGTCCGAACTCTACGTTCAAGTGTAGGTCTCTAAAAGCTCATGTGGTATGAGTTTTTGACAATTTTTGACAATTTCAAAACAGAACAGATCATGTGGTATGAGTTTTTGACAATTTTTGACAATTTCAAAACAGAACAGATCATGTGGTATGAGTTTTTGACAATTTTTGACAATTTCAAAACAGAACAGATCATGTGGTATGAGTTTTTGACAATTTTTGACAATTTCAAAACAGAACAGATCATGTGGTATGAGTTTTTGACAATTTTTGACAATTTCAAAACAGAACAGATCATGTGGTATGAGTTTTTGACAATTTTTGACAATTTCAAAACAGAACAGATCATGTGGTATGAGTTTTTGACAATTTTTGACAATTTCAAAACAGAACAGATCATGTGGTATGAGTTTTTGACAATTTTTGACAATTTCAAAACAGAACAGATCATGTGGTATGAGTTTTTGACAATTTTTGACAATTTCAAAACAGAACAGATCATGTGGTATGAGTTTTTGACAATTTTTGACAATTTCAAAACAGAACAGATCATGTGGTATGAGTTTTTGACAATTTTTGACAATTTCAAAACAGAACAGATCATGTGGTATGAGTTTTTGACAATTTTTGACAATTTCAAAACAGAACAGATCATGTGGTATGAGTTTTTGACAATTTTTGACAATTTCAAAACAGAACAGATCATGTGGTATGAGTTTTTGACAATTTTTGACAATTTCAAAACAGAACAGATCATGTGGTATGAGTTTTTGACAATTTTTGACAATTTCAAAACAGAACAGATCATGTGGTATGAGTTTTTGACAATTTTTGACAATTTCAAAACAGAACAGATCATGTGGTATGAGTTTTTGACAATTTTTGACAATTTCAAAACAGAACAGATCATGTGGTATGAGTTTTTGACAATTTTTGACAATTTCAAAACAGAACAGATCATGTGGTATGAGTTTTTGACAATTTTTGACAATTTCAAAACAGAACAGATCATGTGGTATGAGTTTTTGACAATTTTTGACAATTTCAAAACAGAACAGATCATGTGGTATGAGTTTTTGACAATTTTTGACAATTTCAAAACAGAACAGATCATGTGGTATGAGTTTTTGACAATTTTTGACAATTTCAAAACAGAACAGATCATGTGGTATGAGTTTTTGACAATTTTTGACAATTTCAAAACAGAACAGATCATGTGGTATGAGTTTTTGACAATTTTTGACAATTTCAAAACAGAACAGATCATGTGGTATGAGTTTTTGACAATTTTTGACAATTTCAAAACAGAACAGATCATGTGGTATGAGTTTTTGACAATTTTTGACAATTTCAAAACAGAACAGATCATGTGGTATGAGTTTTTGACAATTTTTGACAATTTCAAAACAGAACAGATCATGTGGTATGAGTTTTTGACAATTTTTGACAATTTCAAAACAGAACAGATCATGTGGTATGAGTTTTTGACAATTTTTGACAATTTCAAAACAGAACAGATCATGTGGTATGAGTTTTTGACAATTTTTGACAATTTCAAAACAGAACAGATCATGTGGTATGAGTTTTTGACAATTTTTGACAATTTCAAAACAGAACAGATCATGTGGTATGAGTTTTTGACAATTTTTGACAATTTCAAAACAGAACAGATCATGTGGTATGAGTTTTTGACAATTTTTGACAATTTCAAAACAGAACAGATCATGTGGTATGAGTTTTTGACAATTTTTGACAATTTCAAAACAGAACAGATCATGTGGTATGAGTTTTTGACAATTTTTGACAATTTCAAAACAGAACAGATCATGTGGTATGAGTTTTTGACAATTTTTGACAATTTCAAAACAGAACAGATCATGTGGTATGAGTTTTTGACAATTTTTGACAATTTCAAAACAGAACAGATCATGTGGTATGAGTTTTTGACAATTTTTGACAATTTCAAAACAGAACAGATCATGTGGTATGAGTTTTTGACAATTTTTGACAATTTCAAAACAGAACAGATCATGTGGTATGAGTTTTTGACAATTTTTGACAATTTCAAAACAGAACAGATCATGTGGTATGAGTTTTTGACAATTTTTGACAATTTCAAAACAGAACAGATCATGTGGTATGAGTTTTTGACAATTTTTGACAATTTCAAAACAGAACAGATCATGTGGTATGAGTTTTTGACAATTTTTGACAATTTCAAAACAGAACAGATCATGTGGTATGAGTTTTTGACAATTTTTGACAATTTCAAAACAGAACAGATCATGTGGTATGAGTTTTTGACAATTTTTGACAATTTCAAAACAGAACAGATCATGTGGTATGAGTTTTTGACAATTTTTGACAATTTCAAAACAGAACAGATCATGTGGTATGAGTTTTTGACAATTTTTGACAATTTCAAAACAGAACAGATCATGTGGTATGAGTTTTTGACAATTTTTGACAATTTCAAAACAGAACAGATCATGTGGTATGAGTTTTTGACAATTTTTGACAATTTCAAAACAGAACAGATCATGTGGTATGAGTTTTTGACAATTTTTGACAATTTCAAAACAGAACAGATCATGTGGTATGAGTTTTTGACAATTTTTGACAATTTCAAAACAGAACAGATCATGTGGTATGAGTTTTTGACAATTTTTGACAATTTCAAAACAGAACAGATCATGTGGTATGAGTTTTTGACAATTTTTGACAATTTCAAAACAGAACAGATCATGTGGTATGAGTTTTTGACAATTTTTGACAATTTCAAAACAGAACAGATCATGTGGTATGAGTTTTTGACAATTTTTGACAATTTCAAAACAGAACAGATCATGTGGTATGAGTTTTTGACAATTTTTGACAATTTCAAAACAGAACAGATCATGTGGTATGAGTTTTTGACAATTTTTGACAATTTCAAAACAGAACAGATCATGTGGTATGAGTTTTTGACAATTTTTGACAATTTCAAAACAGAACAGATCATGTGGTATGAGTTTTTGACAATTTTTGACAATTTCAAAACAGAACAGATCATGTGGTATGAGTTTTTGACAATTTTTGACAATTTCAAAACAGAACAGATCATGTGGTATGAGTTTTTGACAATTTTTGACAATTTCAAAACAGAACAGATCATGTGGTATGAGTTTTTGACAATTTTTGACAATTTCAAAACAGAACAGATCATGTGGTATGAGTTTTTGACAATTTTTGACAATTTCAAAACAGAACAGATCATGTGGTATGAGTTTTTGACAATTTTTGACAATTTCAAAACAGAACAGATCATGTGGTATGAGTTTTTGACAATTTTTGACAATTTCAAAACAGAACAGATCATGTGGTATGAGTTTTTGACAATTTTTGACAATTTCAAAACAGAACAGATCATGTGGTATGAGTTTTTGACAATTTTTGACAATTTCAAAACAGAACAGATCATGTGGTATGAGTTTTTGACAATTTTTGACAATTTCAAAACAGAACAGATCATGTGGTATGAGTTTTTGACAATTTTTGACAATTTCAAAACAGAACAGATCATGTGGTATGAGTTTTTGACAATTTTTGACAATTTCAAAACAGAACAGATCATGTGGTATGAGTTTTTGACAATTTTTGACAATTTCAAAACAGAACAGATCATGTGGTATGAGTTTTTGACAATTTTTGACAATTTCAAAACAGAACAGATCATGTGGTATGAGTTTTTGACAATTTTTGACAATTTCAAAACAGAACAGATCATGTGGTATGAGTTTTTGACAATTTTTGACAATTTCAAAACAGAACAGATCATGTGGTATGAGTTTTTGACAATTTTTGACAATTTCAAAACAGAACAGATCATGTGGTATGAGTTTTTGACAATTTTTGACAATTTCAAAACAGAACAGATCATGTGGTATGAGTTTTTGACAATTTTTGACAATTTCAAAACAGAACAGATCATGTGGTATGAGTTTTTGACAATTTTTGACAATTTCAAAACAGAACAGATCATGTGGTATGAGTTTTTGACAATTTTTGACAATTTCAAAACAGAACAGATCATGTGGTATGAGTTTTTGACAATTTTTGACAATTTCAAAACAGAACAGATCATGTGGTATGAGTTTTTGACAATTTTTGACAATTTCAAAACAGAACAGATCATGTGGTATGAGTTTTTGACAATTTTTGACAATTTCAAAACAGAACAGATCATGTGGTATGAGTTTTTGACAATTTTTGACAATTTCAAAACAGAACAGATCATGTGGTATGAGTTTTTGACAATTTTTGACAATTTCAAAACAGAACAGATCATGTGGTATGAGTTTTTGACAATTTTTGACAATTTCAAAACAGAACAGATCATGTGGTATGAGTTTTTGACAATTTTTGACAATTTCAAAACAGAACAGATCATGTGGTATGAGTTTTTGACAATTTTTGACAATTTCAAAACAGAACAGATCATGTGGTATGAGTTTTTGACAATTTTTGACAATTTCAAAACAGAACAGATCATGTGGTATGAGTTTTTGACAATTTTTGACAATTTCAAAACAGAACAGATCATGTGGTATGAGTTTTTGACAATTTTTGACAATTTCAAAACAGAACAGATCATGTGGTATGAGTTTTTGACAATTTTTGACAATTTCAAAACAGAACAGATCATGTGGTATGAGTTTTTGACAATTTTTGACAATTTCAAAACAGAACAGATCATGTGGTATGAGTTTTTGACAATTTTTGACAATTTCAAAACAGAACAGATCATGTGGTATGAGTTTTTGACAATTTTTGACAATTTCAAAACAGAACAGATCATGTGGTATGAGTTTTTGACAATTTTTGACAATTTCAAAACAGAACAGATCATGTGGTATGAGTTTTTGACAATTTTTGACAATTTCAAAACAGAACAGATCATGTGGTATGAGTTTTTGACAATTTTTGACAATTTCAAAACAGAACAGATCATGTGGTATGAGTTTTTGACAATTTTTGACAATTTCAAAACAGAACAGATCATGTGGTATGAGTTTTTGACAATTTTTGACAATTTCAAAACAGAACAGATCATGTGGTATGAGTTTTTGACAATTTTTGACAATTTCAAAACAGAACAGATCATGTGGTATGAGTTTTTGACAATTTTTGACAATTTCAAAACAGAACAGATCATGTGGTATGAGTTTTTGACAATTTTTGACAATTTCAAAACAGAACAGATCATGTGGTATGAGTTTTTGACAATTTTTGACAATTTCAAAACAGAACAGATCATGTGGTATGAGTTTTTGACAATTTTTGACAATTTCAAAACAGAACAGATCATGTGGTATGAGTTTTTGACAATTTTTGACAATTTCAAAACAGAACAGATCATGTGGTATGAGTTTTTGACAATTTTTGACAATTTCAAAACAGAACAGATCATGTGGTATGAGTTTTTGACAATTTTTGACAATTTCAAAACAGAACAGATCATGTGGTATGAGTTTTTGACAATTTTTGACAATTTCAAAACAGAACAGATCATGTGGTATGAGTTTTTGACAATTTTTGACAATTTCAAAACAGAACAGATCATGTGGTATGAGTTTTTGACAATTTTTGACAATTTCAAAACAGAACAGATCATGTGGTATGAGTTTTTGACAATTTTTGACAATTTCAAAACAGAACAGATCATGTGGTATGAGTTTTTGACAATTTTTGACAATTTCAAAACATAACAGATCATGTGTAAAAAATACCTTAGACAACGTAGATGGCCGCACAGTACGTAGAGGATATTAGGGTTCCCAACGTATATAATTATTTGAAAGATGTAGAGGATATGAGGGTTTCCAACGTATATAATTATTTGAAAGATGTAGAGGATATGAGGGTTTCCAACGTATATAATTATTTGAAAGATGTAGAGGATATGAGGGTTTCCAACGTATATAATTATTTGAAAGATGTAGAGGATATGAGGGTTTCCAACGTATATAATTATTTGAAAGATGTAGAGGATATGAGGGTTTCCAACGTATATAATTATTTGAAAGATGTAGTTTACAGCGCTTGTGAAAAAAGCGCTGTAATAGGTAGTTAAATTCAATGAAAGCGCATGTATTTTACAGCGCTTGTGAAAAAAGCGCTGTAATAGGTAGTTAAATTCAATGAAAGCGCATGTATTTTACAGCGCTTGTGAAAAAAGCGCTGTAATAGGTAGTTACATTCAATGAAAGCGCATGAATTTTACAGGCGCTTGTGCAAAAAGCGCTGTATTAGGTAGTTCAAATATTTGGAAGCGCATGTGTTTACAGCGCTTGTGAAAAAAGCGTTGTAACTGATACGCGAAAGCGCTTTCTTTTACAGCGCTTTTTTGACAAGCGCTGTAAAAGCCTTATAACGTTATGCGCAAACGTTATATGACCTACAACAGAGCTTGTTTTACAGCGCTTGTCATCAAAAGCGCTGTAAAAGGCTCTGTTATTTTTAAAATATATTTACAACAGCGCTTGTGTTGAGCAAGTGCTGTAAAATGGGCGCTGTTAAATGTCATTTTTGGCGTAGTGGTATATATATAGAAAGAGAGTTTAAAATATTTTTATAAAGATTATTTTCAGTTTACTTTATTATTAAGGTGTTAAAGGTTTTACCCATGGAGTTTTTGTAAAAACAAGGTTTCCATCTTTATAAATTGAACTAAAAAGTTTTAGTCATTGATATTAAATTTTCAATATTTATGAAAACATTTAACTTTGAGAAACAAAGTTTCAAACTTCATGATTCTGAGAATAGATCATAATTAAAAATAAAAAATATATATATATATAAGGGTTCAAACTTTGTATATCAAAAAGGTTTGAAAGAAAAATATTCACTTTATGATTAAAGTTTCAATCTTAAGTTTTGAAGTTAAAAGTTTTAATTTTTATAGTAAGGATATCCACTTTATGCTAAAATTCGAGGTTGAAAAAGTATTTAGGTATTTTGAAAAACAATGATTGATTATAGTTTTGGGTATTGATATATGATTTTATTATGAATAAAAATTTTAGTTGGAGATTAAAAGAAAATTGTGAACTTGGGAAATATTTGGTGTTGGTGAGAAATGTGATTTTTAAGTGAAAGTTTATATACAAAGCATAATTAACAAAGATTAAGATTTGAAAAATGTCAAATTGATTCACATCCCAAAAACTCTATTTTAGTATTTTAAAATTTAAAAACTAAAAAACTTATTTTTTAAAATTATTTTGTAAAACTATTTTTAATATTTTACTTTTTAAAACTAAAAGCAGAACAGATAAATGGTGTTTTACTAATCATTTTTCAGTTTTTTTTTAATTCTTTAGTCAAAAACTGTTTTAAAAATTGGAGTTGCCAAATTTTTTTTTTTTAATTTTCTTTTTAAAATTATTTTTCTAAAATTTATTTATAAAATAATTTTCAGAAAGTAAAAAAGTAAAACACAATCAAAGAAGCCCTTAATATTTGAGTTTTTTAATTTATAAGATTTCTTAATACAAACCTTCTACTAGTTTTTCAAATATTAAAGTGTTGAAATTTATGTAGTTGATTGATGATTTAATTGAAATTTCAAATTGTGCAAGTATGTTTGTCTTTGATTGATTTTGTTAAGAAAATATTTTGTCCTAAATTGTTAAAGACAAAGATTTGAATTGAACTTCAATAAATTTGAAAAACAATGTCGAGATTTTCAAAGTGTGGCAAAAATATTTGAAATTCGTTTTCGTCAAAGTTTTGAAACCAAAGTCTTTTTGAAGTTAGGGAACCTAAGAGAAAAGTCAAACCCTAATTGATTTGGATAGTGGCCGAACCTAGAGTTCATTTGAAGTTAGGTCTTTTTGTAATGATTAAATTAATTGATTGGTTTATGGTACAAGGAAATCGAGAGGTGTCATTGGAATCGTCAGATAGGTTATGTTGGCGTAGCGTAAGTTGCTTGTGTAATAATGCATTGTCGAGGTAAGAGCACTTTATAACGATATTATATATGCTTGAATGCAGAGTGTGTATGTATACATGTTCTTTGTGCTTGTGGTGAATAAAGATGTGCACAATTGTTTATGTATTTGATGTCATTATGTATTCATAATTGATAACATGTGTGATGAATTTTATTGACGAGAATATGTCTTGAGTATGCTATGTGAAAAGTATTAATAACTATTAGTGTTTAATGAGTATTAAAAAGGGAAATCTTTTAATAGTTGCATTTACATAATGATTGATGTGGAAGAGTCAGAGTATGCTCATGCATTTCATAATTAGTGGTGATCGTGATGGATCACATTGTTAGTGGAGATCGTGATGAACCATGGATGGTTCCTTGAGTTGATTGGTCCACCTTATCCTTACGAGGATTTTAGAGTCATGTAGGTCTATTATAGATTGTTACAAGGATTTTTTTTGTCGTGTAGGTCTGTGATAGATTGCACTCTAGTAAATCGTGCTAATCTATGATAGACGACACCTCGGTAATTAGTATTGGTATGTGAGATGCGGTACATTTATGATTTACGGTCCTCGAGGAGGGTGTGGAAATTCCAGAATCATGTACACTGACATAAAAGCATTGCATTAAGGTGTTTTGTCATACGAGTCATGTTTGTTATATGATGATATTTATATGCATGTTTGTTTATCACTTGATGTCGTGCCATGTTATGCTTTTGTGCTTTGTATTTTCGTATGTATGTTGTTTTTAGATCACGATCCTCTACTATTATTGTGGATCGGGCTTACGCCCTATGTTCTTATTGTTTTGAGTCGCGTTGGAATTGCCATGACGTCGAAGACGCAACATAGTGATGATTTTGGATTGGTAATCGGAAGCAGTGAGGTTTGATGTCACTTGTGGATCCTCAATACTCAGTCACCGTCAGTTAGATTAATGATCAGCTTAAGGATTTATTTTAAAAAATTATTTATTCTTCATTTCTTATTGCGACGTTGTTTTCTCAATGAAATTTATGTATTTGAAACAATTAAAATTGTTTTAGTCAACGTAAATTGTTCGGTTGTAAGTAAGTTCATTGTGTTTAAACCATTTTATATAATGAAACAATGATTCTAATCGTCACTTTTGAAAAAGAATTTTACAATTTAATATTTTACTCTTATTTAAATTACAGTACGATTATGAATATTTTATCTAATATCATTGAGTTAGAAATTGGGGTGTTATAGATAACCCCCAATATTCAACGCTTTCACTGAAATTAAATTGAGACGAATATCAAGAACAAGTCTAACATTCTTTAATTGAAGCCTATAATCAATCCTAGTTTCAACCCAAACATCTCTCATATCGATAATTTACATACTCTTTCAACTCCCTTTTTTATCGTGCCAAAATCACCAACACTATAGGATGAGAAGAAATCACGCCTATGAGTAACATGATATGAGACACCCGAACAATAATCCAAGTTCGATCATGACATACAAGTTTTATGAAATTATCATCCAAACAATGTAAACATCACTAACAGATGCAACTGTTGTTGTATCATTTATCATTTTTCTTCTTTTTCCCTTGAATGATCTCTCTTAAGGAACCTACAATTTTTTTTATAGGATCTAATTTCCCACAATTGTAGCATATAACTTCTTTTCTAGTCCTCGATTTATTTCTTGACTTGCTATAACTTTCAGAGTTATCGCGTCTATGGAAGTGTCTAGATTGACTTCTCTCATGTGACTTTGTAACTAGTGTTGTTGACTTGGAGGAAGAACCAATCAAATCATGTTCATTTCTTTTAGCTTCTTCATTCAATATGCTATCTTTAATTGTTGACATTTTTCAGTTTCCACTCGAGCTTAATTGGTTGATATCACAACAAGGATTTTCTAGTTATCAAGCAAGGAACTCAACAATAATAATGCTTGCAACTCATCATCTAATTCAATATATGCAGTTTCCAACTGATTCACTGTATTCTAAAAAATACTCATATGTCCTGCCATTGAATCCCCGTCTTTGTATTTCATATTCACGAGCTTTTGGATCAAAAATGTTTTATTTTGCACATTTTTATGTCATACAACTCTTTTAATTTCTCCAACATCTTGTTAGTATCTAAGTTTCAACATGTGGATTTACACTCATATCCAACCATTGTCTGATCAATGTCACTGCCTTTCTATTCATCTTATTTCAGTCAATATTAGATTTATTTCTAGGTTTAGCAGTGACACCCTCAATAAGATCATACAACTATTTATTGTATAACATGTCTTTCATGAGAGTCTTTCCAAAGTGTGTAATTACAATAGTTGAGCTTAATCATATTCAGACTTTTATTTTTCTCCTCCATTTAAATTCATAAACCAAAATAATCCAGCTATGATACCACTTTGTTGGAAAAAACCAAAGATAAATAATTCATTAATACGGAATATTTTTGCCCTCACTTATGCAAATAAATGACCAACATAGAAAAATGCAATTCTACAGAACAACAATTAACAGAAAATTAAATATCACACAAATATAATTTTTAATGTGGAAAACTTCTTTCAAAATGAGATAATAAAAACCACAGGACATAGTTCAATAAAACCTTCTGATAATATTTAATGGGTATGGGTACACCCCTAGGGAATATCAATCCACAATAGTCATCACCAAAAGTTAGAAATCAAACAAATAACATTCCACTAAAATGGATATTTTAAAATAACTCTCAAAGAAGGTAAAACTACTAACATTGTATATTAAAATAACAAAGTTAGTAGTAGAAGCAACATACTTAAATAGTAGACCAAACGAAACAAGTTTGTTATACACTTATTACCTCCTGAAGTCAATTTCCTTCTTTTCCTCTCTTGTTGTCGTCAATTTTTTTTTTTTTTACTTCTTCAAGACACGACACTGTTACTTTTTCCAATTTAAGGATTTTTTTTTTCTTCTATTGTCTGCATGACATGGTTACACACTGATATCTCAACATAGAGTCACTTTTGCATATTTCTTCCTAAAATTAAAATATCTCAACTGTTGTGAAAAATGGAGATCAATGAGTAATTAAACCAAGACCATTTTTGGTTTTGTCCAGAAAAATGGAGAATGATTGAAACATAAAACGGAGATTGATCAGCTCAATGTCAAGAACGTTCTTCGTTTTCTGACTGAAACGGAGAATGATCGGTTTTAAGCAGAATTTGGAACTTGTAATGCTAAAATGAACACACACTTGTTAACCCAGTTCAGATATTAACTCCTACGTCTGGGGACTGAATCGGACTTGAATTATCACTTATGATTATATGAAAACGATTACCAAGATATGCACTTATGCTGCCAGTTTTTCACAATTTAGGGAAAAACTACAGCTTTGCATTCAATCACTATGAAATCTCTTTCACTTGTTTTTGTCAGTCTTACTTTTGCTTATATACAGTTAGTTTACAATTTTGGAGTAACAAACTAACTAACTAAAGTAGTTACAAGTAGTTACAACTAACTAATTTAACTACCCAAAAATAGTTTGGTTTCTTAATTGAGTACCACTTTTAACATCAACAATTAAAAATGTAAACATCTATAGATAATTGGATTAGAGTGTTATATTTTATGTGGTTGGTCAATCTCAATTGTTAAATTATTAAAATTATTGGTCTTTTATTATAATTATCTTCAAAGTCACACCCATAATTAATTATAAATATCAAAAGATTAAGTTCTTTAACATTTTATGTTGGCTAGGCCGAATTAGATTTTTCAATGTGACTTATACTAATAATATTAGATCCAAGTCTAATATGTTATATGTCAAATGTTTATATTTAAAGTTTGGTTTGACCTTTTTTAAAATCTGACAAGGTTCGAAAGCTTATTTAAAAGTTTACTTCAATATTATTTCATGAAAATCTACACGACACATCATTAGTGTTTTGTAAATAAACAAACAAGTTAACATGACAATAAGTTCAAATTTTATTTTGATATATAACATGATTTTTTAGAGTATCTAACATTATACATCATATTTCAATTATATTTTAAAATCAAGGGCTCGTTTGCTTAAGATTTTTTTTAAATGATTCTTATAGTATTTTATTGTTATAATCTTTATAAAAAATTAAAAATAAAGCTTAAAAAAATTGATTTAAATTGTTTATCTTAAAATATCATTTTAAATATCTCATCTATTTGTTACAATTTTTTATAATAATAAATTTTTTTAAAATGATTAAAATGAAAATTTATTTTGAGAATCTTTTCATTAAAATTATTTTAAAATATCTTTTTAAAAAATGTGATTTTTGTTATGTTAAACTATTTAAGTAATTGATCGTCAAAATTATTATTTTTTTAATTGGTAATAAAAGAGTAAAACTATTTATACTATTTTTAAGTAAACCATCATAAAAATTATTTTTTAAAATATAAAAGCAGAATGATTTTTATAAAATCTTAAACAAACAAATTTCTTAAATATTCCAAACTTTGATACATAACAGAACAGTATAGTTAAATTACAAAAAATATTGACAAATTTATTATTTAACCCAAAAAATAAAACTTATTATAATAATAATAATATAAAATTTATTAATATTTAATTAAATAGACCTATCTACTAGGCCTAAAATATTTCAATGAAAAATTCCTCACATAGTCACATAATAAGGGGCTTAATGGTAACGTGGTTAGTTAAATATCTGTGACAAGTTTTAAAGGTTGTTTAGAATAATAGGGTGAAATTAGATAAAAGAGGAAACAAGAAAATATTTATTTATGGTAAAGAAAAAAGAGTGGTGTTTGTGTTTGATGGCATAGATTTTAAGAAGGGGAGGTTTTGTCGGAACAAGATTGAAAGGTGTGTGTGTTTGTTCAGTTTCTTGTTTCTCTCTCTTTCTTCAGAAAAGCACAAAGAAATAATCAATTATTCATAGAAAGAAAGAAAGAAAAGAGCAATACATAACAATGGCAGATCAACTCACAGATGATCAGATCTCTGAATTCAAGGAAGCTTTTAGCTTGTTTGATAAAGATGGAGATGGTTTGTTTTAATCTATCTTTTGTCCTTTTATTTTTCCTTTCACATTTTATTCCATTATCATGGTCATGTTTATTTTTTCATTCCCATAACCCCTCTTGTTTTTAGTTATTAATTACTATTGTTGTTGCTTAAGATAGTTTCTATGTTATTAAGTTTTTTATGCTTTTCTACTTCTAGTATTCTTGTCTCAAGAAAATATTAAAAGGAAACAACATATTTTTGTCTATCTTATGATACATTTTTTGTTTCACATGATAAAATTATTTTAAATAGAATATGATTGCAATGAAAAGAATTCCATGTCTTGCTAATATGATAATTGTGATTATTTTAAAAGCAACAGTCTTGAAAGTTTAGTTTTTATTAATTTGAAACAAAGAAAGTATGTTACAAGAATTTGAACCCTTTCCTTTGTAATTGCAATTGCATATTACAACAAAATTGACCATGATTATAATTGCATACTCCAAATTTAAAACCTTGACAATCAACATGAGAAAGAGTTTGTATGTATGCCTTATGAAAAAGGTCTCAAATTGCGATCGCAGAAGCATTTGCTCTAAGAATTTTGGGTTGGACGATACACAATTCAATAAAATTTGCGTGTATGACGAGTGATGTTTTCAAATTTTTAGGTCATATCACTTTCAATATTTCAATGTGAGACCTCAACAAATCTCTCTCACGCTCAGTATCAGATATCTAAAGCATGACTCGAATGCTCAAATAACACACTCTACTGAATTTTGAGTAGACTTTAAAATTCGCATTGAGCCTTAACTTTAACTCTAGAAAACTAACTTATAATTTGCATTGCCTCAAACTTAAATATGTGAAAATTTTGAACCTTTGTTGATTTCTTCATACATGAATGGTATTCTACAACTTTGCAGGTTCCATCACAACAAAGGAGCTTGGAACAGTGATGAGGTCATTAGGCCAGAATCCAACAGAGGCAGAGCTACAAGACATGATAAACGAAGTAGATGCAGACGGTAATGGCACCATCGACTTCCCCGAATTTCTCAACCTTATGGCTAGGAAAATGAAGGACACAGATTCAGAAGAAGAGCTGAAAGAAGCATTCAGAGTATTCGACAAAGATCAGAATGGATTCATTTCTGCTGCTGAACTTCGCCATGTAATGACCAACCTCGGTGAGAAACTTACTGATGAAGAAGTTGATGAGATGATTCGTGAGGCTGATGTTGATGGTGATGGTCAAATTAATTATGATGAATTTGTTAAGGTCATGATGGCCAAGTGAATAAATACCAAAACCAAACCATATATTACTACACTATATATAACCTTTAATTAATACTATCCTCATTCATTTATATATTCAGCAATATATATCATTGTATGAATATATTAGATTGTGAGGTTGATGATAGTGGATAATAATATATAAGAATTATTTGACCTGCTTCAATGCAACAAGTACTCTTATCTTATGATATTAGTTCTGTTTTAATTATTAAATAGTTTGTTACATTTGACAATTTGATTAGTGATGTCACTAGTTCAAAGATTATGAAATGGTACTTGATGACATAAAAGTTAAATGATAAACTACATTTCTCATTAGCTTACATTCATAGTTGTCTTTCATTCTGCATAATAACCAAAAGTTGCTCAAAAGAGCACTAATAATTGGTTAGATTGTACTAAGAAGCTATTAAGCACTAACACCAGATACGACACTAACACATAGATATCCGAAGTAACTACATATATCAGTATTGTGTTGGTGTAACTAGTAACCTACCAATTAGAGTTTATGCTGCTGGAGCATAGTCATAACCACCATCATCGTCATCGTCTCCTTCCGTGATTTCAACCAGCACAAAATCATAATTTGTATCCCTTTCAATGCAAGTTGCAAGAGTGTAGTCACATCCAAGAACAACATTCAAATTGGAAGTGAATGACATTTTTGAAGATAGTAAAGTAATACAACAAGAAGAGCAAAATCTAATGTTGTGAATTGGAACTAACAGAGAAGAATGTAAGATACTAGTGGTGTATGTGTGTGAGATGTTTGAGTAGCTAGGAAGAGAGTCTATGGTGTTATATAAAGACAAGGTAAGTGTGAAAATTCAATTTGGCACAAGAAAAAGCACGAGGGAAGTGTGGATGTATGATTGGGGTGTGAGTTTTGGATGTGGAGCGCTATGTTATGTGAAATCAAATTCACACAACTCAGCAGACACGTTGGATAGATATGGCATCCCAGAACAGGAATTCACCACATATTGGTGTTGTTGGAAAGTAACAATAACATATATGTATAGAGAATCCTTGAGTGCAAGGTTGGGTCATTTTAACTGTAACATTATTCAGGGGCAGCTTTTGGAATCTTTAGGGTAATTTTAGCTGAATTAATGAGTTTTTTTTTTATATTCACTTTTGGTTCTTCTTTTTCACTTTTAATTAAATGGACTCTATTAATAAGGAGAATCGGTATGTTTTTTTTATAGGCAAACTTTAATAAATTATTGGTTTGATTGTTAAACAGTTTAGATTGAGAGTTGGATTTTGGAGAAAAAAAGAACATGAATGTTTATTTTTCATTTTTTAATTGAAGAAATTAAAAAATATTTTTTTAAATCGATTAAAAAAGAGATTGAAATATTATACGATTGTCTATTATGTCATTCCTTCAATTTTTTTAAATCTCAAATATGTTAATATATGGACTCAACTCTCCAAAACATACTCTTAGATTCCTAATTTGTAGGTATTATTTTTTATTATGCTATCTGTATAATCTAAATATCTAATATTTTCAATTTTTTAAGATAATTAATTATCTATATAATTCATATGTAAGCGGCTCTCACTTGGTTGAATGTGTACTAACCACCATTTCCAACATAATAATTAAAGATTGAATCAATCTCCATCGAATACTTTGAATTAATCACCCATATGTTTTTCTGTGCAATTTGTTTGGAGTTTTAGGTTGTACCATTTGTTGTTGACACAGTTTTTGCAACCACACAAAAAGTTTGTAATCTTACTTATTTCCTCGTGAAGTTGAAGAAAATAAAGCAATTGATGTATTAAATAGATCAAGGAATTTAAGTGCACATCCATGTGAAAAGAAGTAATTTGAACTGTGTGATCACAAAATTAATGGCCAAAAAGTGTCTGCATCGCTTGAGGTGTAGTCATGCACAAATACACCCTACAAGATTTGAAGTTTAGTCTAAATCCCCAAGGGATTGATGTATCATCTAACCATTACAAGGACAGAGGAAAAATACAAGTTAATGGCGTAGAGTTCGTTCCCAATGAATATGATTCACTAACTAGTGTAGGATGTGATGTGAGTAATATTAGAGGCTAAGTAATCAAACAGTAAAGGACACCAACTTATAGATGTCAATTTGAAAAAGAAAAAACAAAATAATAATAATAAAAACAAGGGTGAGTCTTCTTTCCCCATAAGAACAATAGTACACAATAGGTAGTTCAATTTCACCCTATTACTCTCATTGGAAATTGGAAATTACCCATATCATAAGCCAAATTTTGAACCCATTTTTCCACATTTCCCTGCCCCCTCCTCTCTCTTTTTTTTTCTATCAAATTGCAAAACTAAGACACAAATAAGAAAAGTTTGATTTATTGAACAACTTTATCACAATCTTTTCAAACTTTTCTTTCTAGCATCTAACTTCTTCTTGTCTGCCTGAGCTTTAGCAGTTCCAACTTCTTTCTTTTGTGGTGCAGAAGCAGCAGAAACTACCGCCGCAGCGGTAGAAACATTAACAGATGACTCGGTCAGAACACCCACCACCTGATCCTGACTAGCTCCTCTAGCTGCAGTGGTTGAGGGCAATGACAATGGTAATGGCAAAGCAGCGCTTGCTGGTGTGGTTTTGATGTCAGCATTAAGCACCGAGGTGTTCGTCTGATCAACATTTAAAGCGGTAGTTGATTCGGTTATAGCCCCGCTTTTGAATTTGGGCTTTGCTTTTGCGTGTATTCCAGTGTAAAGCCTACATGTCACAACTAAAGCACATCAATTACATGCACAAGGTGGGAACACATCTAACGAATCCGATCTGTAGAAAACTAGCATGAAACAATTTTTAACTAAAGAAAATTTATGAAAGCCATAAATAAAAACACCTGAGCAGCACCATTGGCATAACTCACCTGGCATGTCTAGCATACTCCTCATAATTTTCGAGCAATAGTTTGCCAGCCTGTTCATTTAGAGCTGATTCTGGAAACGGTTCAATCAATAAACACCTAACAACCTGTTTGATTATGGGAGTCAATATACAAAGTCAAATCAACCAGAACTAAATTCAATAAATCATGAGTATTTAAAAAACTCTCCTGTAGTAAACGGTAAAAGGGGAGAAAAAAGATTTTAATTTCTAGGACAGCCAAAAGACTTACGATAAGAACATGTCGTAACCCAAGGCTAGGATTCCAATCCTTTTTAAGTGTGTTAACACAAATCTCTCCATTGGATGCGATATTTGGATGGAAAATCTTGGTAAGGAAAAATCCTGCAACATTAAATTCAATGGCTTCGCAAGTTAGTTAAAAGAACGAAAAAACATGAATATACTAGATTATTTCTAGCTTCATTAAGCAATAATTTTATGGACTCAGTAAACAAAAAATTTCATCACGTAAAACTGATCAACAAAAACAACAATTCAAAATTGCAAAGGAGAAATACCAACAATATTGTAGAATGTAAGTCTAAAACACACCTTTAGGAGGAGAATGTGGAAAATCGCGGGACAGTTGCAACTTCATGCGGAAAATGCCATTCTCATAAGGAGTCCCAGCTGCAAAACACATAGCACAATTTCAGCTTGAGCTCTTCACATAAATGAGCTCTTTACGTAACGCTCATCGTTACATTTAAAAAAGAAGTTACTTGCCTGGGCCATCTATGTCGGCATATATTGTTGAGAAGTCATCATCATTAACCACTACTTTAATGCCCTCGGGAGGGGTTTCGTCAAGATTTTTCAACTCCTTGGCAAGTTGCTTTATAACATTAGGTGGAAGATTTTCATTAGTGGCCTGAAACAAAAGCACCATACTACAATGTAAGAACTTGTCGATAAACAACCAAAATGGAATCAAACAACAATGACAAATCTATCGCATATAAAATTGGCATATGAAACGTGATCTGTAAAAAGATAGCATGAATCCTGTAAGAAATGCTTACCATCAGCAGCACAAGGGCACCCTCTCTGTTTAATTTTGTCACTGAGAAGTGAGGAGGTTCCAAACTAATTCAGAGTTCACAAATTTTCTGCTCAGAACAAAAGATGCAATAAAGTCAATGGCTCCACAAGAAATTCGTGCATCTCAATTATGACTGCACAATCATGGGATTCAGACAAGAAACTATACTAGAATCTGAAGTACGAGGAAATGTGGGATGTAAAATCTCCATTCACAATTAATCATAAAACAAATCAAGAATCTCAAAGAGAAAAACCAACAAAACTCAAATAATCATAACATCAAAAGTTAAGCCAGTTTGAAGACACTTCTACAACCACAAAACAAAAAGTTAGAATTTTGGTATACCCAATCTGCTTTAGAAGTATAACCCTACCATAAGAAGCACCACATAAAACAAATTATCAAACCAAAAGAAGGTATACAGAAAAAGGAACTCACATAGAGCTTATGAACCTGAATTTATCTCATTTATAACAAAACTTTTCATATACGCACAACAACATACATAAACTATAAAATTTCAGACCACACAAATGAAGAAAGAGACTTTATTATAAATTGAAAGAAAAAAACCTCTTTTTTGAAACTCGATCACGAGGGCAAAACCCTAATGGGAAAAATGGAAACCCCACAATCTAAATATTCCTAATCCAACACGAAAGAAACCAGACCCCAAAAGAAAATTACCAATCAGATTGAATAAAGCATTTTTCACAAGGCACGACACAGAAAAAGAAAAATCTAAGGTAGAATCGAAATCTCAAATTCAACACCAATTTTGAAAAAAGGAGCCACCTTGCTCTAATTCAACAAGTAAGAAACAAAATGTAAAAAAAACCACAAAAGTAAAATGAAATTGAAATGATTGAACTCCACACAACACAGATGAGGAATCACCTTTCACAGAAGAGAAGAAGTTTCGTGGGTGCAAGAAGAGAGAGAGAGAGAGAGAGAGAGAGAAAGGGGTAGTGAGAGAAAGAGCGAGAGCGCGATCCCTCAATGAATGAATGATTGATTGGTGGAAAATTAGAGGGCACATAAATAAATTTAATATTTATTCGTAAGGTAGGGATGAAAATTGAGACGCCATTGATTAATTAATTGTATTTAATTAGTGAATATGTTTATTGATTTGGATGGATAGATTAATTAATCGATTAATTTCTTAATGAGGAATTAGGTTTACTGATTACGATTTTGAAATGACGCGTTGGTAGCCCAGGATTATAGACGTTGGATTCTTCGTGTCTCCCTTACATGGTAAAATACGCCACGCGCTTTGCTATAGCGTGGCTGCACATGCACGTGATTGCGACAGATTAACGGTATAGTAATTTGATTTGAAAAACAGTAGTAGTAATTTTTTAATTATTTTATTTGAGGAAAGAGATAAATAAAAAGATTCTGTACCAAAAAGACATATAGAAATATTTAATAGGTTTTCATTTTAATTGGAAACTTTAAATTAGCTATATAAAGATAAATTTAAAATTTAAAAAGAGTTACTTAAAAAAATTATAAGAATATAAAACAAAATGAATTTTGAAACGTTACTTTTTATTTTAAAATTAAGTTATATGTACTAATTAATATTAAAAATCTAAATTAGAATGAGTTTCTTTTACCAACTAAAAAAACACGTTCTCTGACTTTAAAATATGATTAAAAATATTTTTGATATTATAATTTGTTATTAACGAGTTCATATCCTTGTATTATCTTATTAAGCTAAGTTAGATTCTATCATAATTTATTTGGGAGTTGAGAGAACATTGAACATAATAATGAACTAAAGACTTAGACCCCATATTATAATTTTTCATACAACTATATAGTCATTAATGATGAAAAAAAAAGTATAGAAAAATATAGTATGAAAATTGTTATAACTAACGTGTTTAAGTAACTAACTTATAAGATGTATAACAAACGTATTTATATAATGTCTCTTCAAATTATAACATATTTATTACACTTTCAACTTAAAAAATATAAATAACGCTAAAAAACATTGATATAAAAAATATGACAACATTGAAAGTATATAAGCTAAAAGAATTTGAAATATATTTAATTATTTATTATCTTTATGAATAGAAGTGAAAATGTTAATTAAACTAAAAAAAGAAAATATTTGTAGTTAACTATTCATTATCTTTATCATAGAAGCTAACTGCTAGATAATTTTGTTTTTATGCAATTCCAGACACTTTGAAATTGATACAACTTTTTTAACTTTAATTTTTTTTTCTTGTCGAAAAATGATAAATTTGCTGTTCTTGATTCTCTATTTTGTTGAACAATTGATTATTTTGTTGTTTTGGATGTGTGCATATTTAAATCTTTCACCAAAGTATTATCTCCTTCTTTTCTGATTTGGATGTCTGCATATCTCACCAAAGTCTTTATTTTCTAGCTTCTCCATAGTTGTTGCTGGAGCAACCCATTGCCATCTTCTTAATTGATCGACAAGAGAAGTGGGGAATGTGAATAAGAGAAGAAACAGAAAGATGAATTACCAAAAATATACTCTTAAAATAAAGTAGCGGAATTAATACTTATCTCTTATATTATATTACATTTTTTGATTGAACTCGTTGAAGAAAAAAAAAATTAAAATATGGTACGGAGTTTGCATTGATAAATTAAGTGAACCTCGACTAAAAGATAAATTAAATCAACTAACTAATAATAAATGTAGACTAAATTACATTTGTGTTCCCTCAACTTAACGTTTTAGTCTTTTTTATTTGAAATAGTCTTTTATTTTAATTTTAAGTAATAATTTGATATTTTAAGTTTTAAAATGTCAACATTGTTGTTCTTTTTTTTTACAAAAATTCAAAAAAATCATTAAAATTTTCAAACAAAGCCTATAAAATTCATTATCATCTTCAATAAAATGTAAATTTAATCAAATTCATAACTTAAATATTCAAATAAACTCATATTTTGATTCTTTATTTGATGTTGTTAGAGATGAAAATATGAGTTTATTTAAATATTTGAGTTATGAATTTGATGAAATTTGCATTATATTGAAGATGATTATTAATTTTATGGGTTTTGTTTGAAAATTTTGATTATTTTTTTGAATTTTTATAAAAAAAATGATAACATTATTGACATTTTAAAACATAAAATATCAAATTATCACTTAATATTAAAATAAAGAATTAAATAAATAAAAAAACTAAAACATTAACTGAAATTAAGTTAACGAACAAATATAATTTAGCCATAAATATAACTAATTTCTTTATCCAACATAGTCAATTTCTATTCTCACACTACTTGTAGGAGAGTTAAAGAAACATTAAAAAATAAAAAATAAAGGACGGTTCCATCTTGCAACCTATGCATTTAGAAGCCCTCACTTAGATTAGTTGGGAATTTTTTTTATATATTATTATTTATTTACACCATATAAAAATAAAAATAAAAACACCACACATAGAGAGAGAAGAATTTCACTAATAGACAATTTTCACACAAAATCATTGTTAAATAATTTATTGATTGATTATTCATAAAGTTCATAATAGTTACTTTTTATTTCTACAAAAAAAAAACCATTTTTTTTAATTCTTCAAAAAAATTATTTACTTTTAATTTCTATAAAATTTTTTTTCGTAAAAGTTGATATTTTTAATCATTATAAAATCTCTCTATAAAATTAAAATAGAAACTAAAAAGTTAATTAATTTTTATAAATATTAAACTTTAAAGGTCATTTGTTTATAAGAACTAAAAACATAAAAATATTTAACATTTATTTATATAGAAAGTGATATTTTTATAAGTTTAATGGATATGTACGACTCATGTAAATTAGTTTTATATTGATACTTAATATAATTTGTCTATTTTTCTATGTCACACTATTAAAATGAGTGAATAATAAGATGATTTGACAAAATGCATGGTTCCTATCAAATATTAGTGTAATATTATTTTACAATGCATACTCGATTTTTCTATTTTAATTTATTACTATTGAAAATGATAAAATCATTTGATATTTTTAAAATATAAAAATCAAATATTTATATATTTATGCTTTAAAATATATATTCTCTACTGATTAAAATTTGTAGATCCGTTTGAAATGTCTAAATTTTAGACCACCAACAACATTAAGAATATATATTATTGAACTAAGGTTAAATGATTTTAAGAGTTTTGAAATGAATTTTTTTTTTTATACTTCTCATTATTATTCTTGTTAACTTATTACATGAGCTAATGGCCTTTCTCAGTCGAGTAAAAAATAAATGCTGAATTTAGGTGTTAGGAGGGTGAGAAATATTTCAAAATTGAGAAATTAGTATTTTTTATAAGATTTTGTCAAAAAAAAATCACACCGCAAAATACAAAATGCAAATGTAATCTGTGATGGTGTTTGGTAAATGGACTCGTAGAAGTGAGTCCACCAAACACTATTCATCTAATAATTGAATTAATTTTATTCTGAATATTAATATTATATTATTTTTAAAAAAATTTAAGTAAAAATAATAATTAAAAATCTAATGTATTAAATATATTAATTTTTAAATGATTAATTGTTTTATATAATTTAACTTGGAGGGTACATAATAATATACTCTTGATTTAAATTAATAATTTCAAAAAACAAAAAAGTAATAGAAGAGCATAGGCTGGAGTCCGAGGTGCTGGTTGGCAGCGGGTGGTAACCGTTGCGCTGTCGCTTTCTCCTCCCCAACTAGCCGTTAGTTATGCCAGTTTATAATTGTTTTATTTTATTTTAGTTTAGAAAAATGGTATTTGATCAGAGAAAACACCGAAGGTAATATTCACCGTATTTTTTATGACAAATAGTAATTTTTTTCCAAATATAAATTAATTTTTTTTATTATTGAGATATTTTTTATAACATATAAATTTAAACTAGTAACTACCATGAATATTTTATTAATCATTAAAATATAAATTATTAACCACTTAATAATCATTAAAATGCAAAGTATTAACTAATTTAGAGTATTACAAAGATATTAATAACTTTAGAATATTGTGATTTAGTAATTAAAGAAGTACTTTAAAGTGATTAATATCATATATTTTAGTGATAAATATGATATATTTTAAAAAAGTAGTTAATAACATATATTTTAGTGGTTAATGAAGTATTCAAAATAATTAATTGTAAAAATATATGTTGTGTTAAAAAAGTGTTTTAATTTTTTTTAATTATTTTTGAAAAAATAAAAATAAACAAATATTATATATAATATATATATATGTAAAATATAACAACATCTGTTGATTGATCTTTTCTATTTTAATTAAGACAAGATTTAAGTCCTTCACTTTCTAAATATGGAATTTTAGTTCTCACGTTTTATAAGTTTATGAATTTTTTTCTTAACTTTATTTGTAATATATTTGTATAATGTATCATATTATTGATGATATAAAATTACAATTAATGATTTGATATTGTTAATTTAGAAATATATCATAAATTTAAAAATAATAATAATTACATTTGATCAATGAAACACAAGAAATGTTGTAACATGGTTTTTAGTCCAATATTTTTGTTTAAATTTCAATGTTACATCATCAAATATAATTCTTTATCATTAATATATACGACACATTATAAAATAAGTTTCAAATTAGATTATAAGAAAAATCTTAAAAATTATGAATCCATGGAATTAAATTCCTGCATTTAGAAATAGATTACTCAAATTTTGTTTCAATCAAAATAAGCAATTAAAAATGCATTTAAATTTTGTTATTTTATTTGCATTTAGGAGTTGTATTTGAATTGAGTTTCAAAAACTATTTTTCATAAAAAAATCTTGTGAATTTTAAAAGATAATGTAAAAATTTAATGACTTATAACATTTTTATAGTTTGAATTTTAATGGGTTTTAAATCATAAGAATTTGTAGAATTTGATAAGCCTTCGATAAATTTATATGATATCAAATATAGTTAACTTCTTAATTTTTTAGCAAACATCCAAAGTTACAATAGTAAATGAAAATAGATTATAAAAAATAACATAATTGAATAAAAAAATGAAAAATCAATACATTTTTCTTCAAATATTTAAGGCAATACTAGTCTTTACTGTCAACTAATTATTTTTTTCGAGATACAAATTATCTTAAAGATTATATCACACACTTTAAAATATAGTATCACATGCTTTGAAGTGAAGCTAAAATAGGTGAAACGTAGTAGATCCAATCCATAGTCTACTAAGAATTAGAATACATATGCAATATATACACACATGGACGGATCACGTTAAGGATGGTGGAGGCAAGTGACCCCACCTTTCACCTGCATTTTAGTTTCCTCGACACACACTATGTATATATGTGTGTAATAATTTAAGTACAATACAATAGTTTCAATAAAATAGTATAATATCATAATATAATTGTGTATATGCATGTCATTTCAAAGTCACTCATGATTATTTTTAGTGAAGAGAATTTATGAAAAATAAAAAACAGTTATTTTGCAATTTCAAAATTGTAGTCTATTGGTAAAACAAACAAGTATTTGATTCGAGGATTTTATATTCAAACTTCATTGTATCTTATGTAAGATTTATGGGTCACATATGTAATTAATTAATAAAGTGTGTTAGGGTCATTGTATAATTAGCCAATAAACTAGGGGTCAAATAATATATAATAGTTTATGGCTAAAGAGCATAATAGTTATGAAAATTAATAGTGTAGATACCAGGCAGTTTCTAATTTAATGAGGGGCTGAATTGGAAATACTGCAATTTGGGATATAACTAATAATAGTTATATATAGGGGTAATGGTCCCCAAGGCAAACACAACAAGACTATTCAGTTTCAAAACCCTAAAGGAGAAAACTCTCTGGTTCTCTCTATCCCCATCAAGAGAGCAAGGTCTTCAGGGTGTTTTGCTGAGGAAGATCACCCAACCCATTGGCTCTATCATCATCATCCCAGGATTTCATTAATGGCAATTCCCACAGGTACGCTTCCGCCTTTGGCTATTCATCATGTAATTGACATGGATTGTTGAGCACAACGTTATTAAGGTTTTTCCAACAATTGGTATCAGAGCCTACCATGTTTAATTCATGATGAAAAATTAGGGTTTGTAATTTGGAAATTTTGATATATATATTATGGAATCCATATTTTTAACGTGTTTGAAAAATTAGGGTTTGTAATTTGGGAATTTGGAAATTTGGGAATTTTGATATATATATTATGGAATCCATATTTTTAACGTGTTTGAAAAATTAGGGTTTGTAATTTGGGAATTTGGATTTTCAAATTACAAACTTATTGTCCATGTTTATAA
>NC_021162.2:65512919-65558268 GCF_000331145.2 Cicer arietinum | reverse complement strand
TTGTTGAGATGGAAAAACGCTTTGTAAAAAGTGATAAGGCTGAAACAAGTTCTTTGCTTCAGAATTTAATTTCCATGAAGTATCAAGGCAAGGGAAATATAAGAGAGCACATTATGATGATGTCCAACATTGCTTCTAAGCTTAAAGGTCTAAAGCTTGAGTTGTCAGATGACTTACTCATTCATTTAGTATTGTTGTCTCTTCCTTCGCAATTCAGTCAGTTTAAGGTGACTTATAATTGTCAAAAGGAGAAATGGACTCTTAATGAGCTCATTTCATTATGTGTGCAAGAAGAGGACAGGCTGAAGCAAGATAGGACTGAAAGTGCTCACTTTACTAGCATCTCTAAAGACAAGGGCAAAAGGAAAAGAATTGAGGAGCCCAAGAACAAAGCTGCTGCTAAGGGTCCAGAACAAAAGAAGCAGACTAAGGATAACAACTGCTTCTTCTGTAGGAGTTCTGGACACGTGAAGAAGGATTGTGCCAAATATCACGCTTGGCGTGTTAAGAAAGGTATGATTCTGTCTTTGGTCTGTTCTGAGGTTAATTTAGCTTCAGTACCTGGAAACACTTGGTGGTTAGACTCTGGTGCAACTACTAACATCAGTGTTTCAATGCAGGGTTGCCTGAACTTCCGAAAGCCTAGTGATACTGAAAGATGGATCTATGTAGGAGATGGGAAGAAGGTAGAAGTTGAAGCCATAGGAAAATTTAGATTATTATTAAGTTCCGGTCATTATTTGGATTTAAAAGACACTTTTGTTGTACCGTCATTTAGACGGAATTTGATCTCTATTTCTTATTTGGACAAATCAGGATATTATTGTTCATTCGGGAATAAAGAATTTACTTTGTCTTTAAATTCGAATGTTGTTGGAACCGGTTTACTTTCTGGTTATGATAATCTTTATTTGTTGGAAACTGTGGCTAACTATAATGAAACCTTGAATGTGGAATCACGTGGTACTAAGCGGAAAATTGACAATTTCAATTCATGAGTGCTTTGGCACAAACGTCTAGGTCACATCTCTAAAAATAGAGTTGAACGACTTGTGTCAGATGGAATTTTAGATTCCATTGACTTCACAGACCTTAACGTTTGTGTAGCATGCATTAAAGGAAAACAGACTAAAGATAAGAAATTAGGCGCATATAGAGCTACAGACGTCTTAGAATTGATACATACGGACATCTGTGGGCCATTTCCAACTTCCTTCTTGGATGGTCAACAATATTTTATATCATTCATAGACGATTACTCTAGATATGCCTACCTTTACCTAATTCACGAAAAATCCCAATCAATAGACGTGTTCAAATCCTTTAAGGCATAAGTTGAGAATCAACTTAATAAGAGAATTAAAAAACTCAAATCTGATCGTGGTGGTGAATACTACGACAGATATGACGGTTCAGGTTAACAACGTCTGGGACCATTTGCCAAATACCTAGAGGAATGTGGAATCGTCCCACAATACACTATGTCGGGGTCACCCAGCATGAATGGTGTAGCTGAAAGACGAAATAGGACTCTTAAGGATATGGTAAGGAGTATGATTTGTCATTCCACCTTGCCAGAGTCACTCTGGGGAGAGGCATTAAAAACAGCAGCATACATTCTTAATAGAGTACCAACTAAGGCAGCGGCTAAAACACCTTATGAGCTTTGGATTGGGCGTAAGCCTAGCCTGAAGCACTTTCATGTTTGGGGATGTCCAGCTGAGGCAAGGCCTTATAGGCCGAATGAAAAGAAATTTGAACCCCGAACAATTAGCAGCTATTTTATAGGGTACTCAGAAAAATCAAGGGGCTATAAATTTTATGATCCTAATTTGAGAACAATTTTTGAGACGGGAACGACAACGTTCTTTGAGGATATTGAGTTTGGGGGGAAGATTAAGGTTAAAGATTTTGTCTTTGAGGAAGAATCAGTAACAATTCCAGAACTGATTCTTCCACCAATTGACTTTCCCATTATTGAACAAACTCAAGATGATCTGGTTGTTCAGGAAGAACAAAATCCAGATCAAACTCAAGATCCTCAAGAACAAGTGCCTCAAGAGCCATCTCCATTGCAGAGATCCACTAGAGAAAGGAAAAATGCTATTTCGGATGATTATGTAGTATTTATCAATGAGGTAGAGGAAAATGTTGGCATGACGGAAGACGACCCAGTCAACTTTCATCAAGCCATGCAAGATTCTCGTTCAGATAAGTGGATCGAAGCAATGAATGAGGAGTACAAGTCTATGCAAGACAATTCAGTTTGGGAACTTATCCCATTACCTGAAGGAAAGAAACCCATTGGTTGCAAATGGATTTTTAAAACCAAGCGGGATTCCAATGGTAATGTGGAGAGATATAAGGCACGTCTTGTAGCTAAGGGTTATACTCAAAAGGAAGGGATTGATTATAAAGAGACTTTCTCTCCGGTTTCATCGAAGGACTCTTTAAGAATAATCATGGCTCTTGTTGCTCACTTTAATTTGGAGCTTCATCAAATGGATGTAAAAACAGCTTTTCTCAATGGCGACATTGATGAGACGATCTATATGGTGCAGCCAGAAAACTTTGTGTTGGGAGACCCAAAGAATATGGTGTGCAAACTAAGAAAATCCATTTATGGGCTAAAACAAGCTTCTCGTCAATGGTACCATAAATTTCATCAAGTAATTCTCTCATTTGGTTTTGAGATGAATACAGTTGATGATTGTGTGTATCATAAGTTCAGTGGGAGCAGACATATTTTCCTGGTCTTGTATGTTGATGACATACTGCTTGCCACTAACGATATAGGCATGTTGCACGAAACTAAGAAATTTCTATCAAAGCATTTTGAGATGAAAGATCTTGGTGACGCCTCTTTTGTATTAGGAATTCAGATACACCGAGACAGATCTCGAGGTATTCTTGGATTGTCACAAAAGAGCTATATCGATAAGGTTCTCAAAAGGTTTGGGTTACAGGATTGCAAACCAGGGGACACCCCAGTTGCTAAGGGAGACAAGTTTAGTCTCAAACAGTGCCCTAAGGGAAGTTTGGAAATTCAAGAAATGCAAAAGATCCCTTATGCTTCAGCTGTAGGGAGTCTTATGTATGCCCAAGTATGTACGCGTCCAGACATAGCGTTCATAGTAGGGATTTTAGGCAGATATTTAAGCAATCCAGGTCTTGACCATTGGAAAGCAGCCAAGAGGGTCATGAGATATTTGAAGAGAACAAGAAACTACATGCTCACATATAGGAGGTCAGACCAGTTAGAGATCACTGGGTACTCTGACTCGGATTTTGCGGGATGCCAAGACAGCTTAAGATCAACTTCAGGCTATGTCTTTCTGTTAGCTGGTGGAGCAGTTTCTTGGCGTAGTGCCAAGCAAGGTCTTACTGCCTCATCAACCATGGCAGCAGAATTCGTAGCAATTCATGAGGCATCTGACCAGGGCATTTGGCTGAGAAATTTTGTCACAGGGCTGCAAATAGTTGAAGGGATTGAAAGACCACTCAAGTTGTATTGTGACAATAGATCAGCAGTCCTGTATTCTAACAATAATAGGAGCTCAACCAAGTCAAAGCACATTGACATTAAGTTCCTAGTTGTTAAAGAGAAGGTACAAAGTGGACAGATATCCATAGAACACTTAAGGACAAACTCCATGATTGCGGATCCACTCACTAAAGGTCTACCACCCAAGGTCTTTCATGAGCATACTGCTCACATGGGTGTGCTACAGTTTGAGGAATCTTGATTTTAGTGGGAGTTTCGTCCATTATGTAATTCATGTTCTATGTTTAATTGTAAAGTACAAATACATTGTATTTGGACTTTCTGATCAGAAATAAAGTTTAAAGTATTCAGTTTTTGGTTACTTTGTACATTTAAGTTATGGTATGATCTCATTCGATAAAGTAGGACCAGTTGAAAATTGACATGCATTGACCAACTTCATGTAATTTTCATGCTACACTTTTCATAATGGGTCTATGTCATTTAGTTGTGTCAGTACGGGTGATCATTGATGGGTTTAGTTATGCTTATTATGACGAAAGCCTCTTTGGTTCCATGTGCTGATATGATTAATGGACGGGACAATTTGGATTATACTCAAGGTAATTATAATGACATTTTTGACGTCATAAAGTCTAACACACTCCTAAGGATACATGTGTGACCAGTGGGAGATTTGGGTTTAGTTATGCCTATTATGACGAAAGCCTCCTTGGTTCCATGTGCTGATATGATTAATGGACGGGACAATTTGGATTATACTCAAGGTAATTATAAAGACATTTTTGACATCATAAAGTCTAACACACTCCTAAGGATACATGTGTGACCAGTGGGAGATTGTAAGATTTATGGGTCACATATGTAATTAATTAATAAAGTGTGTTAGGGTCATTGTATAATTAGCCAATAAACTAGGGGTCAAATAATATATAATAGTTTATGGCTAAAGAGCATAATAGTTATGAAAATTAATAGTGTAGATACCAGGCAGTTTCTAATTTAATGAGGGGCTGAATTGGAAATACTGCAATTTGGGATATAACTAATAATAGTTATATATAGGGGTAATGGTCCCCAAGGCAAACACAACAAGACTATTCAGTTTCAAAACCCTAAAGAAGAAAATTCTCTGGTTCTCTCTATCCCCATCAAGAGAGCAAGGTCTTTAGGGTGTTTTGCTGAGGAAGATCACCCAACCCATTGGCTCTATCATCATCATCTCATGATTTCATTAATGACAATTCCCACAGGTACGCTTCCGCCTTTGGCTATTCACCATGTAATTGACATGGATTGTTGAGCACAACGTTATTAAGGTTTTTTCAACATCTTAGAGAAAGAAAAATGTAAATCATTTTGTAAGTAATTACTAAATTTGAATGTCTTTCTATCATAGATTGAACGACATCTTTTTACTCTAAAACAATGCCCCTACAAATTAAAATATCTAGATTCATCACTGATTGCGCTTAACATAGTCAAATATAAAAAAATCAATGATATTATGTAAAAGGTTAATGTTCATATTAATAATTATAATGTAATAAAATAAATATATATTAAAATACTCGATATAACTTTTATTATGTAAAGTACAAAGAGGATTAATTTTTATAAATTATACATTATATAATTCATTTTTAAGAAGTGAAAAATTAATACTTTTGATTATTTTATATTATCTTTATAAAGATTCTTCATAAAGAAGACTATATTTAATGCAACAAAAGTAAAAATATAGCTATACAATAATCTTATTTGGGTTAGAAGAAAAAAATTCTTCATAAAGAAGATTATATTTAATGATCAACAAAAGTAAAAATATAATTACACAATAATCTTGTTTGGGTTAGAAGGGAAAAAAACGAAGGAGAAGCAAAAGAAATAAAAAAGATAAATATATATAAATATAAAATAATATATAAAGTTTAAAAAAAAAAAAAAAAAAAAGAAAATAAAGAAGAAATATGTATAGTCGAATAAAGTCTAAAGACATAAAAAAAACGAAGGATGTGAGAAGTGCGAGATACAATGAGACAAACGCCGGCGGTATAGCCGCCGCATAAAGAATTGTCGGGTGAAACCTCTACCAAGTATTTCAACCACCACAGAAAACTAATTATTGTAACTGCTGCTAATTTTTTTTGAAAAAAATAAATAAATGCTTTAATAACTTAATTAGCCACCAGAAAAGGAATACAAGACATAAACACATAGAAAAAAAACAGATTCTCCGTCCTAAAGCACCCGACATATTCATTTTATTCATGACAGACCCATAATAAGATAACCCTTATTTACAACATTATTGAAATACATTAGTCAAGCCTAATTGATCACTCAAACAACCTAAATTAATCTCAACAAATCAAACTGGCGATCTGGTTTCAGTTGCTTATCCATTAGAGTTAGGGTAATCATCAAAGTTATCAAATATTCATTCGGTAGAAAAATTAAACAGGATGATCTTCAAATATTTAAGAGTAAGAACTTTATAGATAAACTATTACATTCAGGGGCACGTTGATTAGGGGCGGATTTTAGTTACGAAAGAGGGAGGCTACAGCCACCTCAAAAAAAATCTCTTCGATAAAAATAAATATATATACAATAATATTTATCTAAAATATATGATATATATAACCAATGTCTTGTTGATAATATCAAATTGTTGAATAGTTTAGTGGTAAAACTTTTAATGCATATAAAAATTAGAATTACTACTACACCAAAATTAAACATATAAAATTAATTAAAAATATTTTATTTTTATGTTGGCCATTCGAATAAAATTTGTCAAAATCTACCACTGACCGTGATATAGCTGAACCAAAACACTAGGATGGAAGTTTAGAAATGAAAAAATGTAGAGTTGCTGCAAGTTGACTTGACATATTGTTTGTAGAATATGAGAAATTAGTCAATAAAGTAGAAGAAATAATTTTTGAGAAAGAAGAAAACTACTAATTACCTTCTAATGTTGAGAGACATGTTAGTCATGAAAATGCTTGGTTGCTGCCCAATCTTCTTCCATATTTGTAGACATGTGAAGTGAAAGAAGAATCACAATTAACAAACAAAGTTTCAGATGATTATACCTAGTCGAGTAGTTTTTTATAGTGTTCTTCTATAAGTTATTTCAAGTAGTTATTGACCTTATAATTTATAGGTATCATTTATAGTTGATAAATTAATTTTATCCTTACAATTTTAACAAATTTTTTTATTAACTTTATAATTTATGTATTATAATTTTAAATAAATTGTAACACCCCGTTTTTCAAAGCGACGGTATATTTTTTTTTTCAAAAGAATTTAAAATAAAGCAGAGAAATAAATAAAGAAATGCCTTTGGATAAATAATTGAGTCATTATAATTTACAGGCAGCGGAAAAGTGACTCCAATTATAAATCCAAACCATTTACCCAACAACAAATGGTACATGTAACCCGTCGAAAATAACATGTCAAGCTGACAATATTAGTATAGGTACAGTCTTCCATTTTAAAATAAATGCAATACAAAAGAAAGACATATGTTCCCTCTGTGACAACCTAGTCTGATCATTTTACAAAACAACTAAACACCCTGACTGATCTCCACGCGCCCCGTGAGATCCCCCTATCGTAGCTGCAGTCAAGCGTTCCCATCTCCATTTCCGTCCGTAGGGTACGAACCGGTAAGATCGTCCTGACTCTCATCTGAGGGCAAAGCCCAGATTTCCACAATAATTGTAAAGGTCACCAACCGAAAATAACAGTTAACACATAACATTTAAGTTTTAAATGCTAAAATAACTTTTCAACTAAGCATGCACCTTAGCAGGATTCTCAATATGCGAAGAGTTCATACAATACTTTGCCAGTTAAAATGAAAGTAAAATGAGGTTCTCAATCCCCTAATTATAACATAACAAATCAAGACATGGATAGTTTCATGAGCAAACAGTCATACAACTAAAACTGAGGATTTTCACTGAGCCAATCGATTAGGCAATCGATTGGGGTGAAGGATTTTGATGAAACAGAATCCTGGGCTGAAATCAATCGATTGGGAAATCGATTGAGTGAGTACTGAGCCCCTGACTTAATACCAATCGATTTCCAAATCGATTTCCTGAAGGTTTTTAGTGAAATTTTGAACTCTGGCTTGATTCAATCGATTGGGAAATCGATTGACAGGGTAGCTGAGCCCCTGACTTAATGGCCAATCGATTTCCAAATCGATTTGGTCGAATATGGATGAGTCCCTGACTTAGGCCCAATCGATTGGGCAATCGATTTCGTAAATGATTTTCGAAAAACTGATTACAAAATCGATTGGCTAATCGATTTTGTCCATTTGGCCAAGTCCCTGTTTACTATCCAATCGATTGGGAAATCGATTTACCTGTGTATTCTTTCAAAAATTCATAAACTAACTCAATCACATTCATGCATAATCCCAATTCTTAACACTTAACACTGATAACACAATTACTACGACATCATGGATTTCGAAATGGTATTGCAATCAAACATGTTATCACCAAATTCCAAAACATAACACTTAGCATTTATAACACATTACTACACAAACAAAATGAACCAACAGTTCACAAATCAACAGGGTGTAGTCTCTCGCGGACAAACACAATTCCCTCAGGAACGTAAGTCGTAAACGTACTACCTATCACGGGTCCGTACCGTTTACCGAGGTGCCACCTATCCCGGGTCAGCACAACTTACCAAAACATACACGAGTAAACGAGACATTAAGAGATTCCCCATTCTTAATTCTCATCTAACTTAAACCAGGGCGTAGTCTCTCACGGACAAACCCCTGCGCAGTCTCTCACGGACAAACGCAATTCCCGCAGGAACGTAAGTCGTAAACGTACTACCTATCACGGGTCCGTACTGTTTACCGAGGTGCCACCTATCCCGGGTCAGCACAACTTACCAAACACAATTCCCTCAGGAACGTAAGTCGTAAACGTACTACCTATCACGGGTCCGTACTGTTTACCGAGGTGCCACCCATCCCGGGTCAGCACGACTTACCAAACGTAAATCGTAAACGTACTGCCTATCACGGCCCGTACTGTTTACCAAGGTGCCACCTATCCCGGGTCAGCACGATTTACCGAAACACACATAAAAAAGCGAGACATTAAGAGATTCCCCATTCTTAATTCTCATTTAACTTAACGATTTTCAAGACAAAACATTCAGTAAATAAGTCATTAAGAGATTCCCCATTCTTAATACTCATTTACTGAAACGATTTTCAAAAACGAACATTAAGTAACCGAGACATTAAGAGATTCCCCATTCTCAACGCCCAGTTAACTTAAACAATTTTCCAAACAAAATAATAAGTAACCGAGACATTAAGAGATTCCCCATTCTTAACGCCCAGTTAACTTAAACAATTTTCCAAACAAAATAATAAGTAACCGAGACATTAAGAGATTCCCCATTCTTAACGCCCAGTTAACTTAAACGGTTTTCAAAACAAAATGTTAAGTAACCGAGACATTAAGAGATTCCCCCTCCTTAACGTCCAGTTAACTTAAACGGTTTTCAAAACAAAATATTAAGTAACCGAGACATTAAGAGATTCCCCATTCTTAACGCCCAGTTAACTTAAACGATTTTTCTTTAAAACAAAATATTAAGTAACCGAGACATTAAGAGATTCCCCCTCCTTAACGTCCAGTTAACTTAAACGGTTTTCAAAACAAAATATTAAGTAACCGAGACATTAAGAGGTTCCCCCTCCTTAACGTCCAGTTAACTTAAACGGTTTTCAAAACAAAATATTAAGTAACCGAGACATTAAGAGATTCCCCATTCTTAACGCCCAGTTAACTTAAACGATTTTTCTTTAAAACAAAATATTAAGTAACCGAGACATTAAGAGATTCCCCATTCTTAACGCCCAGTTAACTTAAACGATTTTTCACAAACAAACGCACATTAAGTAAACGAGACATTAAGAGATTCCCCATTCTTAACGCCCAGTTAACTTAAACGATTTTTCACAAACAAACGCACATTAAGTAAACGAGACATTAAGAGATTCCCCATTCTTAACGCCCAGTTAACTTAAACGATTTTTCACAAACAAACGCACATTAAGTAAACGAGACATTAAGAGATTCCCCATTCTTAATACTCATTTAACTTAATGGTTTTCAAATTTCACACAACACAAACTCAACAAATTCTCACATCAAAACATATCAATTCATTTATTCACAAATCCAACCATACACATATCAAATTTCATCAATATCAATTAAGAGCATGTCAAAAACAACGAACACAAATCGACACAATCCACTACTCAAAACACACAAGTTTCATTTACCCAAAATCTTACACAATGACTTCAAATTCATTTACCACGAACCATTCATCAATATAAACAAAACCTAACTCTAAGGTTTTACCCATAACGCATTAGTTTCGTTTTTCCCCAAATCGATACATTAAACCCTAACAAATTCCTTCCCACACAACCACAGATAAGTCCCTAATGCAAACTAGAAGTTTGGAAGGAGCCCTTACCTCAACGTTAGCTTTAACGCGCGTTTCCGGTACCGCGAGTAATTCCGGTAAATTTTCCGCTCGCAACGCCGCTTCCAAATTAGTTCACTAGCACCGTAGCGTGGTGGTGAGCAACTTTCCCTTCTGTCTCTTCGAGAAATGAGGTTCGGATCTAGAAGAAACGGAGGGGTTTGTGTTTGGATCTCAAAAACCGTTTTTCTTCGTTTTCGAATCAAAGAGGAAGAGTGGAGTTGCGAAAACCTTGATCTAACTCTCACCCAACCTTGGGTCACTAGCTTTGAAGAAAAGGAAGCAACGAAAACGAAAAATGGAGAAGGATGGAATTTTGGGTTTTGCTCGCGTGAGGTTCAGAGGAAGGAGATGGAAATTTGAAATTTCCTTCCTTTCTTTTTCTTTCCTTTGTTTTTCCTTTCTTCCTTTTTCCTTCCTTCCTTTATATACTATTTTCTTTTACGGTGGTTTGAGGAAGGAGATGGAAAATTTGGAAATTTCCTTCCTTTCTTTTTCTTTCCTTTGTTTTTCCTTTCTTCCTTTTTCCTTCCTTCCTTTATATACTATTTTCTTTTCCTTTTCCTTCCTTCTAGTTTTCCTTTCTTTTTCCCTCCAACCAAACATATATATATACAAAAATATAACTTAACAAATATCTCAAAATATCTAGATATTTGTTAAATTACCGTTTCGCCCGAAACGCATAAAATTAACCGTAAAGTATTCACCGTAGTTAATTTCAATTTATTTATCGACGAGAAATTCTAATTGGCATCGAAATATCTTTTTGATTATAAAACTCCAAAATATAATTAACTTTGGCTTAAAGCCTCCGAGCCAAAATCCAAAATACCCCAAAAATACATAAAGTGTACTTTAAAATTACGGGTCTTACATAAATCAACTAGCTATATCTATCAATAATTTAAAATAAGTTATTTATTATAATTTCAAATAAATAAATTAACTAAATAATTAATTTATAATTTAAAATAATTTAAATAAATCATATTTTATGATAAATATTTAAAAATAATTTAAAGTAAATAATTTAAAATAATGTATTTATTATAATTAAAAACAAATAAATTAGCTAGATAAATAAAAAAACATATCAAATTAATAATAAAAATAAATAAATTTATAACTTTAAAATACTTTAAACATTAATTTATATAATATTTATTATTAATTAAAAATATCATTTAATGTAAATTTTACATTTTTAAACTCATTGAACAAAATTCTAATTTGAAACTTTATTTTTTTAAATTTTCTTTTAAAAAAATATAAAAAAATAAAATAAAATACTTGTAAAAAAATTGTTTTTTAAATTATAACAAGCGACCCTAAGTGTCAACTAATGATGTCAGGATTGAGGAGTATATTGCATGTAGCTTTGTTTGCATGTGTATTATTGTCTGTTGATTTATGTAATTGTTTTCTTCAAAGACAAAAATAAATTTATTTGAATAATTAGAAAAAGCCCGAGAAATGCCAATAAAAATCTCAGCATTAATTGGTGAGTTTCAAAGAACCACAAATCTCGGTACAAATTTTTTCCCGTTGATTTATGTCATATTTATTTATTGAAGTCATATTATTCACTTTCACTTTGATATTGTATTTGGATTACATACTTCTACCCATATATATAATTCCATGACCTTATTTATTTATTTATTTATTTATATATATCATTTATTTATGTCTCGTAATTTGGAGGTTGTGATTTTCAGTGACGGTCTTTAACTCAAATATTTAGGTGATCGAAATTTTGAAATTTTAATAGATAAATAAAAAATATAATATTATATTGCATATAATAAGTTGTAAATAAAAGTATATTAGAAATAGGTAGTAGATCGAATTTTGTTTTATATTTTTAATAATTAAAAATTAGTTGGAACTTATGTTGAAAATTTTATTTTATTTTATAATTATAGTAGTTGTTTTTGTAACTTTTTTTTATAGATTATTCTCTCCGATTTTTTATAATAGACATTTGTATTATAATTTGGTCTATAAAAGTTATGTATTTGGTCCAAATCTTAAATATTTCAGAGACTATGTTCTAGTCTAAAAATTTGAGCCTAATAAACAAAATACAATTTTAATAATTAAAAAAATTGATAAAATAAATTTAAGTACATGTACACGCACCAATCTACATTGTGCAATGATGATCCTTATGTCATTTGATTAGTTTATTTGTGTAACAAAAAAAATGCATAAATAATATGTCACATTCACATATTATACTCAAATATACAATATTTATTAACATATGTCGTGTCTAGTCAAAATTTATCACTGATTAACATATAATAAACCACAATTATTTTATAGACTTATATAATTTAGTTTTCACAACTTTGTCATAATTAATTATTATTTATTTTTTTAATTTTTTTATTAATAAAATTTAACTACCTTCGTACATTGAATCAAATTCATATATAAAAGTTTTCTCCAAATTATATGTAAATTACATTTTTACATTTGACTTGACTTGAGATCACCATTTTATACTCATCCCATATATAGATAAGATAAAGAAGAATATCTAATGGAATTAGAAGAAGAATTTATATCAATATAAATTTTGGATCACTCGTACATAGTTAAAGTTCGGTCGTCCATCAAATATACTAAGATCAATTCTTATTAACAAAATTATAACTCAAATATCTCTTATAACTAAAGTAAGAATATTACTTTTCTTTTTTAAATTATTGAAAATTTTAAAATGATAAATAAAATATCTCATATAAATTAAGTAAAAGTAATATTATTTAAAATAAATAAATAAATATTCAAAAACCACTCTACCTGTCAAAGCTCTGGCACTTGATTTTGTTGCTTCACAAACTAGAAGCTATAGGTTTTTGTTGTATTTTTATTAACGCTTCATGAACTAGAGGTCATCTTCTCTTATTTTTCAAGCATGCTTTTTATATCTCTTTCAAATAGAGTAAAATATGGTTTAGTTTTTATAAAATTACGATGTTTTAAGTTTAAGTTCTAAATAATTTATTTTCACTTAATTTCTAATTCATTTTATTTTTATAAAACGGGTGTTTTTAAGTTATCAAATTAATATCTATAAAAAGAAAAATAGGACAAAAATGAATAAAATTTATTGAAGGACAAAACTCCAAAGACTTACTTTTATAGTCTCTAATATTTATTCTCTCTCTTTTTGTAAGAAGTGTATTATATTCTCATTTTGCTAAACTATTTTTTGGTTAAGTATGAAAAACCACATATCTAATGTTCCAACAATCAAATATAAGCTTAGAAACAACAAAAATAACCATTTGACAGTCTGTTGACAGTGTCATAATTTCATTACTATGACATATTTTATATTAATAGTTTTTCAATTTTTGTATGTTGTTTTTGTTGTGAGAAAAAAAGTGTGAAAAAAGATTGAAATAGTCACATCCAATATTTTTTGTATGTCTAAATAACCCATTAGTTATTAAATATTTGAATAGTAAAATAATATCAAATTATTGACAATGTGATAAACACTATATCTATTTTCATGGTTATCTTTTTTATAAAATTTACTATTTAACATATTTTTCAACATACATTATTATTAAATAAATTATTTCCGAATGTAAAAAATATACACATGCAAACAATTGATATGTGTCCAAAGAAAATACAACACTATATTGATAATTCAACAACTAAATCCAAGTCATTATAGGTTTTTCCATTGAACTTTTAGCAAAGTGATAATACATTTTATTCGTAATTTTGATTAAATTGACAATTTTACTATAAAAGGAATGTATTTCTTTTGGTTCAATTTACCTTAAACTCATAGTCCATACTATCCCTAGTGAGAAGTGTCCCCCAAATCTCAAACAACTTATTTTCATAACATTAATATTCAACTTATTGTTGTATGTGAAGGACCAAATTATTATATGTGAATGTGTCACGCGTTGTTACATGAGTTAATAATATTAATTGTGTGAACTATTAACAATTCTCATATGATGACAAGATTTTGGTTCTAAACACTCACGAAAATAAAATAAAATAAAATAAAAAAAGAATTAAATAATAAATATATGTGTGAACTAATATATTGTAACTATACCAATATTAAATAATAAACCAATATATTGTAATTATACCAATATTTTTTGTGAACTAATAATATAAAGTCTTAGATTAGTTGCACGTGGACACCAACCTACCATTCTCAACAAAGGTAGCTACTACCTTTAAATTAAATTCATGACGGTGGTAGGTAGAAATAGAGGCTGTGCTTAGTTCTCATTTCTTTACAAAATATCATGTTTTTTTAAGTAAGTGTAGCATTAAACAAAAACAAAAATGGAAGGTGAACATGGAAAGAAGATGAAAATACTCTGCCTCCATGGATTCAGAACCAGTGGCAGTTTTATTAAAAAGCAAATCAGCAAATGGGATCCTTCTATATTCTCTCAATTTCATATGGTAATAATACTAATATATTTATTTAAAAAAAAAAATTAACCGCAACTTTAATATTTTTTATATCTTTATTTGATTGCTAATTATATTCATATAATATTCATTTTTGAAAAGTACAAAAATGTATAGATGAAAGTAATAGAACCAAATAAGTTGTTTTTGGTGACAGGAATTCCCAGATGGCAAATTTCCTGCTGGAGGGAAGTCTGACATAGAAGGCATCTTTCCTCCACCTTACTTTGAGTGGTTTCAATTCGACAAAGTAAAAATATTATATCATATTCTTTTATATTTCATTTCAAATTTTGGTGATTTTATTATTTAGCAATGAAAAATCAATACTATCTCTCAAATTTAGTATCTAAAATATATAAAAATAATGAACAGTCTTAAAGTATATAAAATTTGTCAATTTAATGCCTAAACTATATGAAAATATATTATTTTAGTCTCCAACATCTTAATGGCATAGATCAAATTAACGAACTTTATATTTTTAAGGACCATTTATTTTATTTATATAGTTTAAGGACCAACATCTTAATGACATAGACTAAATTAACGAATTTTATATGTGTAAGGACCATTTATTTTATTTATATAGTTTAAAGACTAAATTGAGAGAAATATTTTAGAGACTAAATTGATAATTTATTCACTAAAAATTATCAAATTTTATTTGCCTTGGAGTAGAGTAAAGAAATTGAATTTAATTAAACATCTTATATTTCAGGATTTCACCAAGTACACTAATTTGGAAGAATGCATCTCATACTTGACTGAATATATCATAGCCAATGGTCCTTTTGATGGCTTCCTTGGTTTCTCTCAGGTAAACATTTATAATAAGTTTTTCTATAAAAAGGAAATACATTTGAACTTCATTCATGCATAGTCACTAATTGAAATTTTGTTTTTTTTTTCAATATTTTTTTATTAAATCAGGGTGCAACACTTTCAGCACTTTTAATAGGTTATCAAGCACAAGTAAGTAAGTAATGTAGTTTGATTTATAGTAATTTAGAATTGCAATTAAACACAAAATAATGAGTAATGAAGATGAAAATAATTGACAGGGAAAATTGCTAAAGGAGCATCCACCCATAAAGTTTTTGGTATCAATATCTGGATCCAAATTTAGAGATCCTAGCATATGTGATGTTGCTTACAAGGAACCCATCAAAGCAAAATCTGTTCATTTTATTGGTGAGAAAGATTGGTTGAAAATTCCTTCTGAGGAGCTTGCCTCAGCATTTCACAAACCACTTATAATAAGGCATCCCCAGGGTCACACTGTCCCAAGATTAGGTAATGCTCTCATATATTCTAAACATTACGCAATTTTTAATCTCAACTGTCCAATTTCAAATAAACTGGTCAAAATCATTTTAACTTTATTATGTTTTTGTTTTTGCGTAATCTAAATCTTTTGATCTCAAATTAATGATCGGGATCGAAAACTACTCCTAAATGTGTTTTCATTACTGCAACACATTCTAGTGGTTGAAGAGTAATGTTCTAAATTAGTTTTTGAGCATAAAATTCAGATCCACTAATAAAATTCTTGTGTATATTTATAATTAGAGTATGATTTTTTGTTATATAAAAAAAAGTTTATAATTTGTTGTTATATAAAATCGTTAAATCTGGAAACTTTTCAGACTTTTAATGACTTAGATATTTACCATTCGAGTTCTTTTTAGAATGAAATATAAAAAAAAATTATAGTTAAAAATTATATATCTAGACTAAATTAAAATGGTAGATGAAATGTTAATGTATTTAGACTAAATTTTTAACTAGATACATCAACATTAAGTATCAAATTTGTTTATAGAGTATGTTTTATCCATAATTATAACAAGTCTATAATTAGTAAAATACTAATTTAACATTGCATTTAATATTTTTAAACATTCACAATATAATTGAATTTTTATGTCCCCTGCTCCAACAGATGAAGTGGCTACAGGTCAGTTGCAAAATTGGGTTGCAGAAATCATAAGCCAACCAAAAGTTGGTGTCTCAATCTGTGAGGATGAAAACAAGGTAGAAGTTGATAGTACCAATCATGACAAAGGTGTAAACGGGGTGGAAATAAACAAGGGAAATGCTGAGACCGTAGAGGTGGCATAGCATAAGCCTGATATCAAGATCTTATCTTATAGAGAAGCCACCTGAATTTGATGCAAAATAATTGTGATTCTTCACGTAGTTTTTAGAATTATCCAGCACTAAAATAAAGTTGGATGAATTTATCTGGAATCATGAATGATTTACTTGAATTGAATACTACAATTTCTCATATATTTACAGCTAGTACCACAATATACAATAGAGAATATTAATGTGGTCCTTGAATTATTGCCCCTATTGATTCTGACCCTTGTGCAAAAATATGGGATCAAGATTCACTTTTGTGTTGCTGAAGGGTTGCAAGCATTGAGATGTACGTTTGCATATTTGATAATCTATCATGAGCTTTGTTGAAATTATCTTGTTTATTTGTATTTATATTTATAGTTATATCAAGAGTTTTTGGTTTTTGTAATTTAGGAGAGTTTATCTTTTTAGCCAGAGGTTGTTCGTTTTGATCCACCTGTATCTGTTATTGAATTGAATAAGTTACACAACAATTATAGATATTACTGGATTATTATTGTATAATAAGGATTGAAGATAGTAGAGACTTGGTGATTAGATCCAACTGCATGTGTCTTGGAAGTTGGACCTGTGGACACGAGTAACCTTGTAAGACATTTTAGGAAATGAATTTTATTCTATTTTATAGTTATGATAATAAAAAGTTTAATAAAGAATTATGTAAAATCTGACTAAGAATTACTACAATCAATAAGAACAAAAATTATCATTTAATAATTAGACGCAAAGAATCAAACATCGAAGATCCAACGCATGTTGTGAAGATTCAAACGGTAGAATTACCAATACAAGAAGTTGAGCTATTTTGAAATAAATACACCCCTTATTTTATTGAGAAAAGTATATTATATTCCCCGGATCAGATTTGATCTTTCACTCAACTAGTCTTAGAGACCTAATTGCATGACCAATTTAAGTGTCCAAAGCTGAAGACTTTGACATTGTTTGACAATATATGTTGTTACAGAAGGAACTCAAATCAGATACTTGAGCGCTTTCAACGTTAAACTTTGACGTTTTGTAGAAACCGAAATGCATCAATTTCGACTGGATATACTGTCTTAACACCAATACAAGTTGATAATCAATCCCGTTGCCATTCATTCTTTTTAGAACCAATAATTTTTTTTAACGTTTCAAGTGAGATGGTCAAATAATCACTGCCCATACACCATGTATCCCCTTATTACCATTTAGCTTTGCAAGGTGTGACTGTGGGGACCTAAACAACGTGAAAGAGAAAACTCTTCTCGTGCTTGGAAACTTCCTTAGAAGGAACAACAATTAGAGAAACTAAGAAAAAATTACAAAAAGCGCCAAAAACAATTCCAGCAAAACGAGATTAGAAAAGGGATAGCACGTGTATAAACCCATAAGCCAAACCATGGCAAAACAGGAGTAGGAGTCGTACTACACAAATGCTACCACTCAAGTGCTTCTGAGCTGAAAAATGGTGAGCGTCGAGAACAGCTAAAAGCCTAAAGGAGAAATATGGTCAAACCCAAACTCTCCATAACAAATTGGACCAAAATGGTTTTTTGTGTGGATCCTATTCTTAAAAATAACAAGAAAAATAGTATCCACATCCCTAAACTTTAATATCGATAATCAAATTGGGATCTTACCAACAAGTGTTCCAATTACACATGATAAGGAATAAAAAAGACATTGGGTTGAAAAGAGCAACTTTTAAACTTTTGAGAATCCAATGCACAAATTCCAAGACACTATTTCTATAATTAGTTTCTTAACATGTGTCCTTAAGACACGAGTTAGCATTTTCCATCAAATTGATCCCCCTAAGCCGGTAACTATGAATCTTTAATACGAGGGAAGAGTAAAAGAAAGGATTAAATGATAATAATTATGACCACAATCATCAATTTCAAACAATTATATTTTCATAAAGTAAAACAAAAATGACAAGTTGGGTTTAACTTTGGTTCCACCATAGAGTAATACAGCCCTTACTTCATACAGCCTAGGTTACATTCATTCACATGACAAAACTGTAAACCGGGGCAACAAAACAGATAATCCTTATACCAGACACTATGGTTTAACCAACTCTGTTGTTGATAGTTTGATAAAGTGATTTAAGTTGTGTGTTCCATTTGTCCACAGCCGTATACTTCTTCATTCCTTTCGACCTGAACAGTGTATTTTTAACGTTAATAAAATCCTAGGTTTTAAATACACAATAATTTGGAGACCAAGTCCAGTTGAAAGAAATTAAAATGTATAAACTGACCTGTCAGAGCGTTCCAAGAGCCGGTTCACTTGATCAATGTGTCCTTGAATTCTATTATCCAAAATAAGCGACACCAGTAGCTGCTCAACATCATGCTCGGGTACATTAAGTTCCTGCAAATTAGTGGATTTTATTGCATATGCGATCATTAGATCAATTATAACTCAAGTGCCTCACTGAGTTCACCTCAATAAACAAATTTTACTACTAATAAGAGGAAAAAGGAAATAGCAACTTTCAACCCAACAATCTTTACAAGGTAACTGGGAAAGGGGGAAAAAACAGAGGCAATAATGAGTCCACAATAATTTTTGCTTATTCTCGTCACTGAGAAACAGACTCTAAACAACATACCATCCAACCCTTAAACCAGAGACCGGAGGGAATAGCTGTCAACTCAGTAAGTGATTATTTTTTTATTTAGAAAAAGGTGTATTTGACTATTATTCTCCTTTTCTTTATTCCACTAATTTGTTTGAGGGGCTGGTGGGGCAAGGGTTAGCTGCGAAATGAAGTTGAAATGGCAATACCACTATACCAGCAAGTGCTTTCTACCTTAGATATAAATGGGATCCTGATCCTTGTATATGGTTTGATGAGTTTCAGCAAGACCTGTGTTCTGATATTCTTTAGTAAATCCTCAATGTAATTTCTGATAAATGGATCATCCATGATGGTTCTTCTGTTACTCTGGAAAGAAAAACACCCAATATCCATTTCCAACAAATATTGGATAGAAAAGTAAGATAAATATGTTGAGGTCGAACCGAAGAAAACATATTATCATGCTAGACTCAATAAAAGTACCTTGAGGATTTTCTCAAACTCCAATATTTCATTTCGTTGATAGGCTGCTATGAGATTTGTCATTGCCAAAATTTCAGGGTCATTCTTGTATCTGCAATAAATAATAGCATAATATGTGGGGTGGAAACAAGATGAAAGAGTAAGAAACCATCCTCAGCTTAGCGGGTCTGAATCAAGGCATGAGATAACTGAAAAATGAGTAAGTACACATAAATAAATACAGAGAGCTTACGGCTTAGCCTCCTGCCCATCAAATGGATTAACTTCAGACTCCATCAACATGTTGGCAAGAACGAGGTACCTGACATACAGATATAAATTAAAAATTATGGTTGAAGATTTAAAATACAAAGAATGCTTGAATGGTTTATTTTGATTTAGTCAAGCATAAATGTGTAACCTAGGAAAGCATTATGCTGTTTAAAGAAAAGTGTATCTATTTTTATAAAATTGTCACTAAAATCGATAATTGACATATTATGCAAGAATAAGATATGTATACATTTATCTTTACAAAAATTATCACTAAAATTGATAGTTCACATTTAATCACATTTTTGGTAATTAACAATGTAAAATGCAGAGGCTTGTCATTATAGTAATTATTAAAAGCTAAAGTCTAAAATTAAAATTAAAATAACATTGTGTTGCTTACTTCAAGCATTGGATACGCCTCTGATTCCCAGCTTCATCATAATTTTTAAAAGCTTCAAAGAAATCTGTAGCTGCTTCAGCCCACTGGCGCTCTGCCATATGCATTTTCCCCCCGCATTCATGGATTATACCCATTATCCTTGGATGGGGAATTGCTGACTTAATAGTAAGTGCTTTCTGGTAAAGTTGCTGCATTAAATATAGTTGAATTTTATGGTCTTAGGTATAAGAGTTGAGGTATGGAGACGGAACAGAACAATAAAATAATTAATAATATTTATATTTTATGAGATGATGAATTGATGTCTTACAAAAGAAAAAGCACCAAACCAATTGATATAACTTAAAGTAAATACATTAGTGGAGAAATATTTATATCTTCATCGATCTAAAATACCTACACCATTTTCCAGTTACTATTAAAAGCAGATATATAAAAAAAAATTGTCAACCAGAACCTCCAATACAAGCAAAGCACTTATTTGTCAATGTGCTTTAAGAAACAAAAAAAAAAGTGTGCTTATTCCATAGACAATAAGAAAGGTCGTGTAAATGGTTAAAAGCTGAATTGTAGATAATAACTAATAAGCTGGAAGTGTGCATTATTATTACTCATGCAAGTTACATAAAAATTTATTTATTATAGCAACTGCTAACCTTGAGTTTTTTGTTGTTCTTGGTCTCTGTATACATTTGAATTTCGATTGCATAAACCTCCAAAAGTTGAGTTCCTTTCTTATGGTCATCTGTACCATCCTCTTTTTGACAAGATTTGTGAAGTTCCTTAAGGATCTGACAGAGTCCAAAGAACAGCTAAACTATTTAATACTAATACATACCAATAGATGCAAACAGAGTCATTTAACGTAAGTTCGAAAGTAAGATATATCATTGGCATTGCAACAAAAAAAAAAACATGTTACCTTACTCATCCGTCCATATTCCCCGATGTCAAAGAAAATCTTACAAAGCTTAAGATTTGTCTTAAACCACAATCTCTGCAAAATGGGTGACAAAAAATAAAGTTAAAACCACAATAATAGGACATATCATGAATCGAAGATAATGTCAAAATGTATTAACCTCGTTTTTTGCTTCTTCAAGGGCTTTCAGAGTTGTTTGATAGAATTCCTGCAAAAGGCCAAAATTTTGGCTAGCCGAACCTGACACATAGTCCATAATGCTGTTTATGCATTTTTCACTGTAGTTACGGGTCACTGCTGATTTGATATATGTCAACATCTCCCTGTAGGCTTCCATCATCTCTTTATACCTTCCAAGTCTATAATAAAGCTTGACAGTTTGCTTCAGAGCTTTAAATCCCCTGGCAACAAGTTTAATAAATATGTCACGCAATAAAAATTGGTTTAGTATCACTGTGCAAAGATTCTAAGACAATACCGCTGTGCAGTACATGAATAAGAATAAGAAACAAAGGAAGGGATGCATGAAAACAAACAGATTAGAACTTAGAAGTATCGTATCTGTAATCTTGCTTCACCAAATTTAAAAGAAAGAGAAGCATTCTTGTTGTTAAAAATAAAAAACAGAGAAACACAAGCAATAACAGATCATGGCAATGGCATCAATATGGTATAGTCTATAGCAAAAACACAATTATATTACCATTAAAGTTTACTAACTTCTACATCCATATCTATTTTATAATGTAGTGCCATAGAAAAGAGTTATTACCATTCTGCCTTGTCTTGTTCCATGCGCACTACCTCGGCAAAACCGGAAAGTGCACCTTCTGGATCAGTTTCAACCAAACCTATAACCAATCAGAAGAACAATGTCCTAAGAAGTCAATATAAAACACAAACCAACCAGCCTTGAACCACAGATTAAGAAAAACCAAAACTCAACATTGCAAAACAAATTTAACATCAAAAATTATTTAAAAGTTACATTTCAATTTATTTTGACATGGAAGAAAGATAGCACAATATAACCTAAATCAACTAGAAAATGAATCAAATTTGTAGTTGCAACCATGATGCTTATCATAAAAAAATTGCAATCAAATATTTGTCAGAAAAAAATACAATGATGGAACTTTGACTGGAGTTAATTAGTAAGCAACACAATCTAATTTCTAGAACTTAACTTTAAAATCCAAAAAATAAACGAACTTCAATACATAAATGTAAAAAGCAGTGAAAGTAATAATAGTTGTTGAAAATACCTTTTGAATTGTAATATTGATTCTCAATATCAACATCTTGTTCCTCTTGCTCCTCATCAGAATACTCAAATCCATAGTCCTCCATATCAGCATCTACAGAATAATAGAAGCAAACACTTAATGTGTTTAGGTCAGATGGTAAAATGAAACAGACTATTATAACTATAAACATCATTTCACACCAAACCACAGAGTCAATATTAAATAATGTTGTTAATTTTTATTATGAAATATTAATACTTCAGAGAAGGATAACTAGCAAACTTCTTAAAGAATGCCCATCTAATTACCTGTGGAAGTATCCTTTCTTTTACAATTGGAGGATTTCCAATCATGGGATTTATGGCATAAGGTTTAGAGATACCACCTCACAAAAATTAAGTAAAAATAATAACTAAAAGCAGGCGTGTAGATGAACACATGCCCTAAAAATTCAACAAAGTCTTATGCGTTTGAGTAAGTATGATTACGTGTATATTGCATTATCTCCTCATAAAATCCAAAAGAACATTGAATCAAACATATATAAAAAACCTTCGTTTCACTCAAATATTGACTCCTTTTTCAGAATTGAGATTCCCGTAAACGAGCCTCAACATAGGCAAATGAACGCCATCAATACATTGTCATCAAGTATTACCGATTAATGTAAACATTCTAGGGTTACAGAATTTGCGTTCAATTGCGCCACTACAAAGTAAAACCCTGAAATCCTAAGTGTTGAGTATCAAGATTTTTCAATCGAATAAATCACGCACAAGATCAAATCGTTATTCCAATTCCAAGCTTCTTCAATCAAAACAAAGTATATCGACAAATACATATATAATGAAATAAGCGATTTAGTTTCAGAACTAAAAAGAACAGAAGAAAATGACTGCGAAGGAACGAAAGAAAAAGCAAGGTGCGAAAGAGCGTGTACCGGAAGCCATGATTGTGGGAAATCGATTGAGTTTGAGGATCCGAGTTAGGGTTTTATAGTTGGAAGTGGTGAGCCAGCAACAACGAGTTAGTCTATAACTATAAGGTGCGAGAGGGAAAACTTGGAACCCGGTGAGGCAGTGAAGAGAATTGCATAAGGAAGAAATGAAATTAAACGAAACAGAGAAGGTGTAATGTAATGTAAATTGCAATGGGTGATGTGGAGAGTAAGCTTATGCTTCTTAGCCCAAATCCACTTTCGAACCTATATACAATTTGGGCTTGTTTCTTACCAATTATAGAAAACAAAGGGAAAAAAAAGGTATGAACTTCATTTTTTTCGCACAAGATAATACACTATCGGAAATTAATTTTCGAAAGCACGTTTTTGGTAAGGTAATTCACTCAATTTATCGCTTTTGAAATGAAACTTTCGGTAAAATACCGAATTTTGAAGATGAATATCTACCTAAAAAGTTAGTTATTAATACCGGATGTGATCAACTTTTTTATGATAAATTGCTAAAAATTTACACGGTCTATAGCTACATCAATGTTATTTATTCAAATGTTGGAACAATAATAATTTTACTTCATTGATAAATCAAATGTATTTAGGTTTTTTTACATAAAATGAACTAACATGAAATACACGACTAATGTAGAAAAAATTTCATACACCAACATCGATTTTATTGTATGCATTTCACTTAAAATGATAAGAGATATCATATATTTAAAAATTCTGGTCAATAAAGGTTTAACAAAGTCAAACAATTGTGACATTTGATATTAAATAATTCATTTAAAATAAGTTGTATGACACTTTGCCACTACATAGTACACTTGTGTGCAAACCTAATGCAAGTAATGTGGTAACTTATATTAGACATGGGTGGATTACCTTTAAGAGAGAAAAATTAGAGTAAATTTCACATATCTAGATTAATATTTAGATGGTTAGTTATATTAATAAGATCTTTTAGGTATTTATTTTGAGAAAACATTTTTTTTTTAATGTTATGGAGTCCAACTTCTGAAAGGTATGTATAGTTCTTCAAAATACAATGTAAGTTGGAGAATAAGAAGAAAAAAAAAAGTATACATTACATAAATTACCAATTAAAGATATTTTGGATAAAAAGTGATATGTGAATAACGATTGTATGAAAATAAAATTACAAAATAACTATATTTTAGAGAAAAATGAAATGTGAATAATGTTTGTATGGAAACAACTCGGGTACAAATAAAACAACAATATTGTTTTTCGTTATTTCTTTTAAAAGTTGATTAAAAAAGAAATAAAATTATAATTTTAAATGATATTCTTTGTCGCAACGCCACATCTTTTGATCTATCTAATTGTTGATATTGATGAATGTATTAAAAAAAATATTAATTTTAATTTTTTAAATTATTGATCTATCTATTTATCTATATCAATGAATTTCATATCTACTCGAAAGATATTACAATTTAAAATACATTAAAATAAATAAAACAAATTACTACATATATATTAAAAAAGTTATAAGAATTTTTTTATTAGCGTGTGGATTTGGGGAGACAAATATTATCACTTAATTTCCTAACTAATTAAAGAAAGAAAAAAAATTATCTTCAAGTGGAAGTTAGTTGGCAAGTAACTCCGGGGTAAATGTCCTATCGCAGACTTAAACAAGATTTGAGTGAAAAAAATGTTATTTATAAAACATGTGAATTATAGTAGTTCTTTTTGTTTAAAAGAGCTTGATGGCAAACTCACACATTCTAAGTAGGTATTACATATTCTACTTCCAATATATCACCTCTAATATTTTGTAATGTTTTATCATCTAAACTACACTCCCCGTAGATATTCGTCCTTTTTTTCTTATACAGTAGTATATATAAATAAATCAACAATAGTTTGATATTATATAAAATAATAATGAATTTGGTTTATAAGTGAAAAATTGATAAAAATGAGATTTAATTTATATTATAATTACTCATAATTAATCATATAATTCAAATAATATCAATCATTCATTTAATTATTAATGATTGATATTATTCAATCAAATAATATATACATATCTTCATTGTAAAATTAAGGGGTCATGCACATGGTGATGATACGCAAAAGTTCGAAGTAGGAAGAATGCAACATTCGTGTGTCTTTGATACATATTAACTTGAAAACAATCATCATGCGCATGATGTCCTACCCCAATTCTAGGTGTACCAATAAAAGCAGAGTGTTTCTAATTAACAATCAATAAATAAACGGAAACTTGTAAAGATTGTGACCCATTAAGATAAGATATATAAATGTATGAAAGAAAAATACTTTCACCCCTTTAGTCTTAAATATGTTATATATAAAGGACTTAATCATAACTCAAAACAAGTCATGAATTCAATCCAATGTTCATACCAAGTGATTAATGTTAGAAAATGGTATTGGCCATATTTGCCTTAACCTTACTCCTAACAGCATTAGCCTCTAAAATCATTAAACATTGGTTAATAGGAAAGCCTCTCTCTTCACAGAAGAAAAATCCCCTTCCTCCTGGCCCACCAAGGTGGCCTATTGTAGGTAACCTCCTCCAATTAGGGAAACTCCCTCATAGAGACTTAGCATCTTTATGTGATAAATATGGACCCTTAGTTTATTTGAAATTAGGAAATATTGATGCTATTACCACTAATGACCCCGATATTATAAGAGAAATTCTTCTTGCTCAAGATGATGTTTTTGCTTCTCGTCCACGCACTCTTGCTGCGGTGCATTTAGCATATGGGTGTGGTGATGTTGCTTTGGCCCCTTTAGGGCCTCATTGGAAGCGTATGAGAAGAATTTGCATGGAACATTTATTAACTACAAAGAGGCTTGAATCCTTCTCAAAACATCGCCAAGACGAAGCCCAACACCTTGTTAAGGATGTTTGGGCTCAGGCCCAAACAGAAAAGCCCATTAATATGAGGGAGGTTTTAGGTGCTTTTTCAATGAACAATGTTACTAGAATGTTGTTGGGAAAACAATATTTTGGTTCTAAATCTGCTGGTCCACAAGAAGCTATAGAGTTCATGCACATAACTCATGAATTGTTTTGGCTATTAGGTGTGATATATTTAGGCGACTACTTGCCAATGTGGAGGTGGGTTGATCCTTATGGTTGTGAAAAGAAAATGAGAGAAGTAGAAAAAAGAGTGGATGACTTTCACTCTAAAATTATTGAAGAACATAGAAAGGCAAGGAAAAATAAGAAAATGGTAGGAAAAGGTGATGAAGAAATTGATTTTGTGGATATTTTACTATCTTTGCCAGGTGAAGATGGAAAGGAGCATATGGATGATGTTGAGATAAAAGCTTTGATTCAGGTATTGTATTTCTATTAATATGTTTTGGATCTATTTTGCATTTTTAAATTTTATTTACGTACATATGCATTATGATTTATTTTGAAAAATGATACATATACATTCACAATTTTTATACATTCATTTAATACTTCATTTTTTCTTTATGTTTTTTTTTTAATATTACATTATCAACATATATAATCCTTGCAAGTTAACTCTAAATTTAGGATATGATAGCTGCTGCAACAGACACCTCAGCTGTTACTAATGAATGGGCGATGGCAGAGGTAATCAAACATCCACATGTCCTTAAAAAAATTCAAGAAGAGCTCGACGCAGTGGTTGGCCCCAATAGAATGGTTATGGAATCTGATTTGCCCAATCTTAATTACCTACGATGTGTTGTACGTGAAACTTTTCGCATGCATCCAGCAGGACCATTCCTTATTCCACATGAATCTCTTCGACCTACTACTATCAATGACTATTATATCCCTGCCAAGACACGTGTCTTCATCAACACTCATGGATTGGGCCGAAACACCAATATTTGGGACAACGTGGAGGAGTTTAAGCCCGAAAGGCACTTCTCGGCTAATGGAAGTCGAGTTGAGATTAGCCATGGAGCTGACTTCAAGATATTGCCTTTTAGCGCTGGAAAGCGTAAGTGTCCAGGTGCGCCGCTTGGAGTTACTTTGGTTTTAATGGCTTTGGCTCGACTCTTTCATTGCTTTGATTGGTCCCCACCCAAGGGTTTGAATCACAGGGATATTGATACTCGAGAGGTTTATGGAATGACTATGCCCAAAGTTCATCCTTTGATTGTTGTTGCTAGACCACGCTTGGCAACACATATGTATGATTGATTTCAAATGTGGAGTAATGTGATGGTTAATAAACCAAATTTTTCTAATTTTTAAACAAGATTAATTAAAATGTATGCAAAATAAAATCATTACTAAAATTAAACACACTAATATATTGTTATTTCAAATTTTATTTATTTATTGATACCATATAAACTCTCAAATTTAATTAATTCTATGATTAAAAATATTTCAACGTACTAAAATGTAAAGTAAAATTAAAAAGGTGTGCAACTTGTGTTTATAGCTTTTCAAGTGACAATTTTTTATAACATTCAATAAATCAACAACTTTCATTTGTAAGGACTAAATTTGACGATAGAGTATTTTATTAAAGTAAAAAATATATTTAATCTAAATTTTAAAATTAATTTTCTTATTATACATAAGAAATGACAATAATATACATATACATTGCGAATAACAAATTTGTAAGACACTTATACATGCTAAATATGTATTTTGACTAACAATATCAGACTTCGTGTAAAGGTTAATAGTCACTCATATAGTGAGTTAAGTGTGTCTGAATATTAAAGTCATTTGTCTTAGTAGTATGATTTTGATTGGTTCATAATGTATCATAGGAATAAAAAACCAATATAATCCGTTTAAAAAATTGTGATTTTAAAAGATTTCAATTAGTTGAGTTTTTTATTTTATAGATCGATCGGTATACAACATGTTATGGCATAAGAATATAAAGTTGATAACTTCAGGTTAATAATTAGTTGATGTTGGTTTATTGTCCTTTCTTGCGCTCTAACTCCTATTGTAGTGTTTTCGTCGATGAGAGTACGTAAAAACACTCAGATGTCAATGTAAGACAAATTAGTGATAGTATGATTTAGTATTTCATAATTATGAAAAAATGTATGTTATCTCAAAGACGACCCCCTGTATATGTATTAGTTTTTGAGTCTCGAGTTATTAGGTAATTGAAGTGCTCTAGTCAGCTCGTTCATTAAAGACTTATCTATGTTTAAGAGTTGTTGTAGCTTAATCCTGGTAAGGATTGTTGAAAGCTTCTCTTGACATTAGGCAAAGTTGTTACCGATATATAGTTGTTGTGACTAGTTTTTAGGTGTGGATTGGTGCCCTCTTAAAACTTATATAGTTAGTTATCTTTAGAGTTCAGTTCTCCTCGCGGGCATGAATTAGGCCATTAATCAATTGAGTCCAAGGTTTAAAGTGGCCTTAGGTTGGCTATATTGATGTCAATTTGCCCTATAACGATACACAAGTCCCCAAAACTATTAACTATCCTATAGTTAATGGTATAAAGTATAAATATATAATATTTTGAGGAGAGATTTTTTTAGCCGAATGCTCTCCTTCCAACTTCTCAGCCCCCAGGTCTCTAGAAAAAGTGATAGATCAGTAATGTGTAATGTTCATGTGGTTGTATATGTGTAACTTATATTTTACATTTCGAATCCATAGTTTCGTTTCTCAGTCGTGATGTTGTGGCAAGTCAATGTCTTGATTTCTATAAATGATTTCATATTCGAATTTATGGCAAGCCAGTGTTTCACTTTTTATAGTTGATTATAACATCTCACTTATGGCAAGTCAATGTCTTGATTTTTATAGATGATTTCATTATCCGACTTATGGCAAATCATTATTTCATTTGAAGATAACTATTTTACATTTTTCGCCTTATAGCAAATATGTGTTTAATTTTAAGACGACTATTTCATATGTTCCAACTTATGACAAATCATTGTTTCATTTGAAGACAACTATTTTACATTTTTCGTCTTATAGCAAATCTATGTTTAATTTTAAGACAAATGTTTCACATCTATCAATTTAGGGCAAATCATTGTTTCGTTTGAAGACAACTATTTTACACTTTTCAACTTATAACAAATCAGTGTTTGATTTTAAGACAACTATTTCACATCTTCCAACTTACGACAAATCGACATCTCATTTAAAACAACTATTTCGCATCTCACAACATATATGAAGTCGATGTCTTCATGTTATATGATTATTTATAAATAAAAAAAACGAAAAAAAAACTAAAATATATATAAAATAACTTAATTAAATACAAATAATAATAATTTAAAGAGGTGACTTCTGAAAAATGATTTTAAACTAATTTTTTTTTTCTTTTTAGTGAAGAAAAAAGAAATCACACAATAAATAGTAGGCCAGATAGAGGAATTAGGTTTTATGTTCTTGAGTGCAAGGGAATATGACACAATAGCATAGTCAATTTTCAAAGCTTAACTTATGAAAAAAACTTAACTTATCAAAACATCAAAATTATGAAAATGTATATGTTAGTTGTAGACGACCTTTTCTAATAATTGAAGTTTTCTCACCGATATACTCATTTAAGTATTATCTTAACTTAAATTTTTTTCAATTCAATTACGAATAACGGTAATAACTTTATTTAACATAAAGAAAAATTGTTATTGATATAGTCCTTTTACAATACTTTTTGACAAACATAGTAAACGCTTATCTTAAAAAGGCTTACTTAAACTGTTTTATTATTATACACTAACTAAGGAAAAAAAAAAACTCATATATCTCATGAAACCTCTGATCGGCCACAGTAATAATTATAAAATATTTATTATTCACCAAGAAAACAAGGATGGTAATTGTATTGTATAATTCATTCATTCACTCAGAATCACGCAGTCACATAACAAAAGTAACGCACGCATGAACTGAAAAGTGAAAAAAAACTCAAATAAATAAAAATAAAATGGAGAAAAGAAATTCTTTTGTTTTCGCCGTGTTTTTCAAAATCGTGTAGTTGTGGTGGAAGTGGAAGCTAGTGCTAGCGAGCACAACAAAGCAACATAACTTGTTGGATCAACCACAACAAGGGTCCATCTTGTTCTTCCTCTACTAAAACAACGTTTTATTTTTTACTCAAACAAAAAAATAAACAAAATAAATAAAATAATAGAGGGAGAAATTCAAGGAAGATCTGAAAGCATCGTTGTACCAACTGATTATAAACTCAAAAAATGCAAGGTATTATTCACGTTATTATCTCTCTTTTTTATTTTTATTCTTTTAATTAATTTCTCTTATAATTCGGAACCCTAAATTCTCTCTCCTTTTACTCTTCTTTGACTCAATTTCACTCACACTTCAGACTACGTGTTATATTTCAATTTTTTTGAATTTCTTTTCTATTGTTGCTGTGGATTTGATTTTAAGTTTTAGTTATTTGATCAGAAACGTTAGCGCCGAATCCGTTAGCTTAGTGTTCCTGTTTGTGTAAGTAGTGTGAAGCTTTTGGTTTGAGAAATTAATGATGAAATTTTGTGTGTTTGAGGGAAGGTTTAGGAATTTAGGGGGATGTGTTTGCGGTTTGTTTTCTGTTTCTGAATTTTGGATAGCTTTTGTGCCTATTTTTGTTTCTTTTTCCCCTTTCCATTTTTCATGTTTCTGTTTGCATAGTTTTTGGCTGAGGAGGCAATGTAGGGCAGGGAAGAGATTACGTTAAATCTTGCTTCTATGTTTAAGGGCTGAGGAGGCAATGCGGTTTGTTATGTTTCTGTTTCCCCTTTCCATTAATGAAAACATATTCTTATATAAGATATACTACTATAATTTAACGATACAAAACTAAAAATGAATATAATTTAAAAAGTTAGAAGAGTATAAAAAGTAAATTAGCTCTTCCCCTCTATTAAAATTCCTCACCCCTTTGTGAGGTTGGCTATAAAATCATGTATCTTGTTCAAAAATGAATTTCTTTTATTGGTTTGCAATATAGTTTTCGTTGGTCTATGAATCTATCTCTACCTTTAACTATTAGATTATCCTTTAATCACAAGTGGTTATTAGGCCTTCTCCTCTATGTTAAAATTTGTTTGTTAGTGTTAAATGTACATTTAATGTACTCTGCTTTTATTTCCACTTGGGCAGAAACTATGCATTTTCAATGCTTGTCGCCTTATCGCCAACTTTTTTATTTATTTTTTCTTTCAACTCGCCATAAAAGACTATATAATCCATGACAACTATGCATCGTGGCACTATTTCTTGGATATGTTTAATAAGCATGTCTAGAACCAAGATAAAAAGACATGGCTCTAAGTTGATACTCGATGCATACCTATAGTTGTTAGACTCTCTTTTTTTGTTGTATTTCTAACCTATGTTTGCACATTAGTTGTGATAGCTTAATATATATCTTTGATTATTCAAATATAAGCATTCTAAACACCTTTCTTGTCTAAAACCTCTATTCATATCGACCATGTACTCTATTATACATCTTTTCCAAACTATGTGTAGGCCTTTTTGGTTCCTTCGATATCTCTCCATAAGTTCCCGGATATTGCTTCCATGGTCAATATCCCTGGACAAAACCAAATTAATTTTTGTGAGTGCCTTTCTCATTTTAATCTCTGCTTAGTCACTCTATCCCATAGTTTCAAAGTATAACTAATAAGTTTAATTCCTCTATAATTTGTGCAATTTTGTATATCATATTTGTTCTTAAAGATAGGGATTAAAATACTTCTCCAAGATCCATTTGGCATGCTCTTAAACCTTATATTCTCGTTTAATAACTTTGTCGATCTCAGCAATCTTCCACGCGATTCCACCATGATCCTAATGAAGTCTGATCTTACATTAGATGTGACTCACCCCCGTAGCAAGTTCATAAGATCAGTCCATTCTTACGATTTAACTCGTGATCTTAACAACAATGGGTGAAGACACATGCATGATTTTACATTATATCTCTAACACTTCACCTTTGCTTTTTTCTGTATTTTCATTCCCAATGAATCAAATTGATCTTAACAGTTTATGGGTTAGTCCAAAGTTTCTGGTGATACTCATAGTAAAGTGGTTTGTAGCTCATAATTCCAAGTGAGTGAATAACATTGCACAATGCTTCGAAAAATAGTCCATTTGGTGATTTGCATTCATAATATTTTCTGATCATATGCCATCTTAGTTATAATATGTGAGCAGTGATGGTTATTTTTGTTTAACAATACGTGGTGACAAGGATTATATAAAAAATATATTCTTAGACTACTCCATAATCCCTTGGTAATTTTTTAAGCATCATGATAAATTAAGACGTTGCATTTGCGTAATGATAGTTAGAAATGGAGGGAGATGATTGAGATATAAACTCTGCTAGTAAAAAGCTAAATATTGGTGTTGTTTCAAGTTTTCTTAGACTTAAGAAAATTTATCCTTTTATATCTTAAAAGCCTACTTTTGTTTCATTCAGAAATTTGAGAATGACAGATAATGCTAAGACATCGGTTTGTATAGTTGAAATATTGAAAAGTACTTTTGTTTTCTTAGGATAATTTTTTTAATGAGTAAAAATCCACTTGACTACTAAAATGTACTTAAATGTCTTTTTTTTTTTTATAAATTTTCTTGTAATTATGTTCTGACAGTTCAATGCCCACTAACCATAGAGGCTGAACGGTAACTGAAGCCTGAATTTAATGCCTAGTATGCCTTTAATTTATTGCTTTTGGTTGTCATGTATGGAATGAATTGTTTTTACAATAATATTTAACCAATAAGCGGTGTACGGTTACCATATGTTGCGTATGAAGGTTAACGGTACAGAGAGTATTGGCTGTTAGTTTTTCAGTGATATAATAGAACAAGTCATTCATTTTTTCCTCTTTTTATCACTTTTAAAAGACATCTCGTTGGCATACGACTTGAATTTACTGATCGATGGCTTTTGGCTGCGACAAGCATCTGAAAATAACAGATGGTGAGATCTGTTTACTCAGAAACCCTAATCCCTTTCTCTCTCAAGTCTTGTTCTGTACATAATTATTGTACATAAAAAATCTTATTCATTTGTGATTAGATTTGAATTGAGATATAATAGTTACATCAAATTTAATGATTGGCATTAGCTCATTCCAGTAGCTTCTATGGTTTTATGCATATGCCTGCTCTCAATGTATCCTCACAGTGCCTATTCACGAAAGACACAAAATTTAGGGTAATTGTATGTTTTCATCCCTTTTTAAACATATAACAGATATTACATTGAAAAGCTTTTTTCAAAAGTAGCAACACCCTGGTTTATTCTTTATTATACTTTGTACTGGGGTAGTAGTTTTTAGCTCTCTGGCCATGTTTGGTAGAGGTGAAACCAGGGATTAGTCTGGGGGCGGGAAGTAGCATCACCGCATCACCTTATCCTTTATCATAATTGGTACTTGGGGTAGTAGTTTTTAGTTCCCTGACCATGGTTGGTTGAGGTGAAATAGGGATTAATTTGGGGCGGGGGTAATGTAATGACTTTTTTTTTCTTCCAGAAGATATTTTGTAGAACCAGATCCACAAAAAAAAGGAACTTCAGTTCTCCTTATCTTTACATTCTACCAAAATGGACTTAACCATTAGCAAGCATTGGCTAGTCCCAAATGTCTGCACATCATGTTAGTGATTTTCTGGAACTTTTGGACTGCATCAGTGTTGAAGGAATTCTTGCACACACCCTTTCTCTGGTACTGATGAAACAAAACACCTGTACTTTAGGACTCACCATTTGGCGCCTTAAAGTAGGATCCACTTGTGAAAAATGGATTGCCCTTAAGGACACGACTCTGATCAATTCAAGTAATTCTCAACATTGTTTTTGCACACATGTTAGGAAAATAAGGGTAAAAGAGTAATCACAAGGAACTTATGAAATGTGATTTCTTTAAGTAGAAATAAGACAGTTTCTACGAGAGTGGTCCTGGCTTTATTATTTTCTGGCGCTTATACTTGTAGTCCACGAGAGCAGTGAGAACTAATGAAAATATACTGCTGATATAAATCGATCGGGTGTTTGCATTACATATCCTGATCTATTAAATCTAAGCATACAAAGGGTTATTATTTGTGAAATTGACCTGTAAAAAGGGAAGGGGTGTTGTTCGATTAATATGTAGTTATTGTATGAGCTTAAACAGAAATTTCAGGGAGCCTCCCAACTTCCCAATGGTGCATCATGTTTGATAATTTTTGGCTGCACTTCAATAGAAGATATAGTGGTTGTGGAATCCCACGCTTAATTGTAGTGATTAAGCCATATTTTCTTCTTTTGTTGAATTTCTACTGTCAGTTTACGCAGTACCTTTTTTATCTGAATTTTTGGGTCATGTCAGAATTATTTCTATTTTCGCAACTAATAAATGCATGATTCTCCTATCCTTTATAAGAGGGGACAATAATTATAGTGATATTAATGAGGTTTGATACCTGTATACAGGTAGATCCCCAGACCAGGAATCAATTGGGTCTGGGACAAAGAGGTCCAGTGTGTCATCTGGTGGTAGGTCTCGGAAGCAGAAGGATTTCTTCTATAAATTTGTTGACAGTGACAGTCTGAATGAAAAACTTGTAGATTGGTTTGAATCTGTTACAGAAAAATATGCATCAAAACAGCAGGCATTTGATGTTCCATTTGAGTTGATTGAACTTCAAAAATTTGATTATGCATTAGAGGGGATTTCATTTCAGCAGCTGACACGCATGCCTAATGCTGTTCACGCTTGTACATCTGAAGCTGTAGAAGCAACATCTTGTCTTGCTATTGAAGATTTTCTACATGCTAGTATGAAAGGCTTGTGGGAGGCATTTTGGAATCAAGACCAGCCTATGCCTTTTTCTGTGGCTTGTCTGTATAATGCTAACATGAAGTTTTATCAGGCTGAAAATGCTATTGCTAATGGAAAGCTTGGAGGTCTTTGTGGCACTGGTATATTGCTTAATAATTCTAGACATCCTCATGGGAAATGGGATCATGTCCTTGAATTGACACTTCTAAGAACCGATATCAGAGGTGTAGCTGTTGGCAGTGACCGCCAGCCTTCATTACCAGTTCTAGGAGAAGCTCTATTTTATGCTATTCGAATGCTTCTGGCAAGGAGTTTGAGTAGACTAAATTTCTTTCTGGATCCAAGCACAGTCTTTGTTCTTCTAGCTGATTCTCAATATGGGGGAGTTGTAAAAGTTGAAGGAGATGTAAGTAAGCTCAATTTTGATGTGAATAATGTTTATGAATGTGCTGCTGAATGGGTAAAAAATCATTCTAGAATTTCTGTTTCTCCAATTTATAGAATCTGGAACAAGCTTGGAAATGCAAACTGGGTAGATATTGGTGCTCTACAACTACTGTTCGCGACCTTTCACTGTATTATGCAATATGCTGGAATGCCCAAGCATTCTGTTGAGGATTTAGCTGCTGATCATAGTTCACGTCTTCAAACCAGAAGAATCGAGAGGCAGTTAGGAGATACCAGAGTGAATGGAAATGGCCTATTTCGATACCAGCAGCGTAGTGTTTCCCCTGAGATTGTCGAAGTTCAGGACGATTCTGTCAATGTTGGTTCCAAGGAGTCAATGAAATTAGAAGAAGGATCCATGTTATGGCTGGAGGATTCAGAAGCGCAAAAGGGTTATCAGATACAAGAAGTAATCAATACTGGTGAATTGAAATACTATATTGCATCTTATGTTGAAGACCCAGGAAACGATCTGTTTCTATATGTGGGCTCTCATCCCTCCCAGCTGGAACCAGCATGGGAAGATATGGATTTATGGTATCAGGTCCAGAGGCAGACGAAAGTATTGACAATAATGAAGCAGAAAAATCTCTCAAGCACATATCTACCTCAATTGAGCGCATTTGGTAGGATCATACACCCTGGTCATTGTCGAAGGCCCAGCTCAGGTGGAAATTGTGACCACCCTTGGTGTGGGACTCCTGCTCTTGTGACCAGCCCAATTGGTGAAACAGTCGCTGAAATGGTACAGACAGGCCGATTTGGTTCAGAAGAGGCTATCAAATGTTGCCATGATTGCTTATCAGCACTCTCAACTGCTACCTCTGCTGGACTTCGGCATGGAGACATCAGACCAGAGAATGTGATCTGTGTTAGGTCTGGAGTGAGACACCCTTATTTTGTTCTAATTGGGTGGGGCCATGCTATTCTTGAAGATAGAGATCGCCCTGCTATGAATCTTCAATTCTCATCTACTTACGCACTTCAGGAAGGAAAGCTATGCTCTGCCTCTGATGCAGAAAGCCTAGTTTATATGCTTTATTATTCATGTGGTGGTTTATTCCCTGATCTAGATTCAGTAGAGGGAGCACTACAATGGAGAGAGACGTCTTGGTCAAGGAGATTGATTCAGCAGAGACTTGGTGATATTTCCACTGTGCTGAAAGCTTTTGCTGACTATGTCGACAGTCTGTGCGGGACGCCATATCCCATGAACTATGACATATGGCTGAGAAGGTTGGGGCGAAATATTCATGAAGATGATCATGGAAAGGAAATTGATAGAACATGCTAGGATTTCCAACTGGGTCCAATTCCTGAAATGAAAACTCTATCATCTTAATGCCTTTCTCATTGCAATTGTTGGACTTTTGGGCGGTGAATAAAAAGTGGAAGTCAACAGTTTACTATCTGATGCTCGTGCATTTGTATTCCTTGAAAGATTAGATAGGGGAATGGTTGGTGTATTTCATGAAACAAACATACCATAATTGCTCTTGTTGGTGCAGGTTGGGCTGCTTTTTCTTTAAACCTCATTGGTGGCATCTTTCGGCATGTGAAGAATAGAGTCGTTCCTTTTTGAGGAGCCAATACATGAGTTTTAGCAGTTTTCTTTCCATTTCATTGTTCTTATGATGAGTTCCTTGTCAAAGTAAGTTGTATTTATTACAGCATTCGTTTGTAAAGATAATAGGCCGTCTAGCATACCCTGGAGTTCATGCAACTGCACAGGGTATATAATCTTATTCTGTAAATGCCTTATTTTTATTGTGTTCCTTGGAGTATCTCTTTCAATGTTAGAAATTGACCTGTCCAATTCGTTCCCACTTCTCATATAGGTGCTTCAAGCCTTTCACTTCATGTCGGAGAGGGATTATATAGTTTTTATTTGAAAACAAAAGATATTTTCCGGTTAAATCCATTTTTCTGAGGGTGTAGTTGTCCATTTAATATGGCTTAGTGTAAGAATATCATCTTCTAAACTTGGAGGATAACCAATCTTGGACAAGATTTCACCAATTCCTGTGGAGATTTACAGCTCAACTGCAGTGTAATAGGTGTGATCCCGTTTCGTCCATTTTCATGCAATTGCAAAAGTTAGAGTTGGGATGATAAACCTTAAAATATATGGTTTTTGCTTGAGTAAAATAAGTAGTAAAATAAATAAATATATAATATCCGTATTTTTAATTTTAAAGTCCCTTTTGTGAAGAAAATGTTTCTCTAAATGTAAGGCTCATTTTAAATGATTAATACATTCATTACTATTTTTTTCAATATATATATTTAATATTAGTTTATTTATTTATTTATTTATTAAAATGATATTTATTCATTCAAATAGATAGAAATTACATTTATAGAGAAAATTACAATTCATAATTTTTAAAAATGAAAAAGGTGTATCTGCGAACAAACTCATAACATTCATATTAAAAGTATAATACGAAATCATGTCTACAAATGGGAATCTATAAATTTTATAAAATTGAGGTGTTTAGAATATTTATATTTTTGGAACTATAACATTGATAACGCCTAAATCATTAATTGAATTTGTATTAGATTGAAGTTAATTTGTCTATTTGAACTAAAGAAAAGAACACACAAGATGAGAAACTAAAATACCGTATCAAGATAATAAATAAACACAATATTATACTAAGACGATGAAACCACATAAAACTTGAAAGACAAACACAAAAGTTGATCGTAAACTATCTTTTTTTTAGTGAAAAATGAAAAATCGTAAATGGAAGGGAGGAAAATAGTATATTGGAAGTTAAAAAGTTAGATTTGAACACATTCTTATATTAAAGGACTTTTTAGAAAAATTTACACAATTTTCACATTCACATTAAATATACTATTTTTTTAATATATGTGAAAACTGAAAAGCTTTAAAAAAAAAAGGACAGCAAAATGTTTTTTAGTTAAATAGTTAATAAACTCAAAATAATTACGTGATTAATGTAATTTATATTTCTATTAGGTACTTTTAAAAAAGAGATTAAATGTTTTGTACATACATCCAATGATGCATTTTCATATTATTATAGTAAAATTACAAATAAATCTTTTATCTTATTTGAGTGTAATAGATTCACCATTTTTTTTATCATATAAATCATTTATCTTTATAAAAGTTTATAGATTAAGATATTTGACATGTCAATTTCAACATAGGTGGATTGACAAAATATATATAAATAAATAAAATTTGAAAAAAAGAACACAAATAAATAAATAAGAAACTAAATAGTTAATAAAAAAATCATTTGTCTTAATCGATAATGATAGTGGTCATCTTGGAAGGAGGAATGATGAAAGCCTCTAGAGAGTAATGCGTACAATATTATTTTACAGATATTAAGGCATAACTTTTTGTAAATGTTTAAGAATATCAATCAACTATGAACTATCACATACTAAAAATGTATTAAAATGTTTCGTAAAAAAGTATTTAAAAATAGAAAATAGTCTACAAAGAAGAAAATTATATGATGGTTGCATCATTACTTGTTAAATAAATGTGATATTATTAATATTAATGCGAGTCAGATACAAAATTGAAAGAGAACGAATATATAAATATATAGAAGAACTACAAATAAAACTACAACATTAGAGTGACACAGAAATATATAATTGACTTAACAAAAATAAATCTATATACAAAATTGACAATAAAATGATAATATAATAATTTATAAGATTATTTTAATACATTATAAGTTTATAAATAGAAAGTTTTGTGTAATACATTTTTTTTATAATTTTATTTAAGACGCGTAAAACAATAAATATTTAATAATAAATTAAATAAATTGTGAGAATCTAACTTCTGCTAGACTCAATTTTGGTGGTTCTAATACATTTATTTATTTTACATATGTATTGATATTTTTTAAAATATATTACTTTAATTCACATTTGGTTTTCAAATTATATTATTTTAATTTACCTTTTGGATTTAATTTAAAAAAACCGTTAAATATAATAGTTTATAAAAATAAATTTACTTTTACTACTTGGGGTGACGTTGTTGTGATATAGTGACAATATAAAAAATCTGCCAGTTAAAGTTTCACCTTTTTACTCATAATAACACCTTAATTTAATTTTCCCGCATATCCCTTCCGGTGGTTACGTAACGTCCTCATGGTTCTCCGTTTATGCCACGTGTTTTTCCCCATCTCCTCTCTTTCTTCATATCACCCTCCTTCTCTTATTATTTCCTTCAACAACAAAAAAATGTTGTTCATCTTTTCTCTATGATCTTCTCTTCAATCTTCTCGGCTTCATCTTTTCCTAAACAGCCGGTTTGATTCTTCTACTCCACTCTAATCATCATCATTCTTTTAATGGAAGTTAACATTAATGTTTATTTATGTCATAATAATAATTGGATTACTAGTTTGCCTACAAAAATTTATTATTATTCGATTCATTTTGTGATGTTGCGCGTTGGTTATGAAATTTATTGAGTTTCAGTTGGTAGGTTTTTGTCTGAAATCACGGTAGAGCAAATCACGTGTTTACTTATTTAGTGTCTGAAATTGAATTGTGTTTATTTATTTATTCATCCCTTTGTTGGAATCAATCATAGTTGTTAATGATAGTCACACAAATCACGTGGTTAGACTATTCCTTTTGTGTCATATAAATCGCAAATGGTTTTATTCGTAGAATACAATTTCATGATGTTCTTTTGAAACATATGATTTGAAACGATTTATGATTCAAACTTGGCAATTCGTGATATTAATCGTGTTCTGATAACTATGATTGGAATTTGTAAAACTTTTGTTTAAGTACTTGTGTGATTGATTTGAGAAAATATTTTCTGTTTTTGTTTACTATTTTGATATTGAATGACAAAAACCTTTTTGTTTTCATTTCAGTACCTATTTCCAAAGGCTTGTACAAAATAAAAACAAGGTTATTAGGAAATGAAAATAAAACATTTTCTCAAACCAAACATACCCTAATTTGTTAGTGTTTCGAGTGAATGAGATGGTTCTTTAATGTCATGCCATTTTAGGATACGAAGAATAATCATGAACTGGCATGATAATGCAAACAATGGTGTGTTTTATCTGCCTGATGATAAAAATTGAGCATATTCAAGTTCTAGTTAATTAATTAATAATTTAAATATAGATGATATTTTAGGTCATGGTTCGATTGCTCATTCTTGGCAAATTGCAGAACTCTCCAAGATTGTTAAGTGTGAGATAGTTTTGGTAGGGAACTATGTTCTTTTTTTCGGGGAGGAGGATTTTTCACATTTTTGAATTCATGTTATTTGGATAGGCTTGTAAAGTCTTGTGATTTTATGTTCTAATAAAGAAGTGAGATTTTCAATATATCAAATAATAAGAGTAAGTAACTGTATCCGAATTCGTGTGAAGGTTGGTTGGTTGGGATAGACTGTAAATTAGTGTCAGAATCAGAAACAAAGAACATTACCACTTACTCTTGGTTACTTATTTTGAGGAATGCTCTATAGCATAAAAAATGTCTAACTATTCATATTCTTTTTCACTTTATTCTCTTCTCTACTTTCCAACATTCAAATGAAACCTACAGTTGTCCCATGAAAGCAGTGAATTATTATTAGCCATGGATGGTCCTCGATTTTGTTATTCTGTAGTTACATGTATTATCTGTTTTGACCATTTTTGTTATGTGATGTGTTTAAGGTGAAACTTATTATTAGTATTATTCTACTTTCCCCTAAATGAGGGCAACAGAGGGATAATGGTGCTTTATTGTTGCCATAAATTATTTTCAGCCTTTTTTTTCTTCTTCTTGGAATTGGGATTGGGGTGGGGAAGGAGATGATTTTATTCTCCTTTGTGCAGTTGTGTTTGGTAGTTATCACACAAAGGAAAAAATTATCTATTCTTACGAAAGGATTGGCATATGAGTGCATCTCTCATTTTCTTACATTTTAAACCATGGCTACATACAATACACTGCTAAAGAGACAGTAGTTGAATATAAGCAAGTACTGTTAAGTAAAACATTATCAATGTATGTTTAGTGAATTGTAAATAATACTTCATCAATCTAATCATGTGCAGATGAAATAGCGGGATGGTGATTTTGGCCATTTTTTTATCCAAACTGAGCAGCGAAGCGCCGTTTATGTTGCAACTGTCTATTTAACAGCAATTAGTTGTAATGCAATGCCATTTTTGTTTCAGTACTTCATTTTATGTACTTAACAAGCATCTGAAAGTATGACTTTATTCTGTACATATTTCATATTTCAGGATGTTTTAGCTTGGTTAAGATTTGAAAAGAAAGATGTCATTTAAGAAATTGAAAGAAAGTGTGTTTGAAAAAACTATATCTCCAGATGAGCAGCAGGCCAAGGTACTAGACATTAATTTGGCCCTATTTTAAGAACCTGAAGTGTTAAATTTGATTAAACGTGCAGTCTCTATGATATGCTTCCACCCAAAAGCATGTATTCAAATTATTTGTTAGGCAATGAGTACATTTTCTTAAAATCCCCGACCTTCCAAAAGTCAGTTGTGATCAAATTAGGAGAATTAGTTCTCTTCCTAGTTTCTATTGGAATTTGGATGACCAGGGAAACTACTCCACAGCTAGGAGGTTGTTTTCGAGTAGTGATTGCATTTTCTGGAGAGATTTTGAAGTGACAAAATGTTTGATTTCCTTTTTTCATTCCAGGTTGGAGAAGTCAAAAAGATAATCGGTCCAATTGCCGATAAGTTCCCGGCTATGTGTTCGGATGCAGCGGTGCTAAGGTTTCTTAGAGCACGAAACTATAATACTATGAAGGCTGCAAAGATGTTAAAAGGCACCATAAAATGGAGGCTGGAGTTCAAGCCTGAGAAGATTCAATGGGTATGAATCAAATGTTACTTTTTATCTCTTTTTTTCAAAAACAATAAAGTATGAGTTCAATTTGAAAAACTATGAAGTGTTAAAATTGGTTAAATATACTAGTCCTCTATGTGCTTTTTGGTATGGTTAACACGTAGAGCTTGGGAACTTAGATAAATATAACTCAAACCTAATGAAGAACAACAAAAACAAAGCAGTTAGATTTAGTTTTAGGAATGTACTCGCTGTAACTAGGACAGATCTATCATTTTGCAAATGTTAATTTTCATTACAAACAAGTAAATTTGGAGGCTTTATCACTGTAACACTGTCTACCAGATTTTATTCTGTTTACCCGATTACAGTAACATTCCTGACCATGGTCAGGTTGTTTTAAACTGTGATGAGTTACTTACTTGTAAGTAGATAGGTGCAACTAAAAGATCATTTTCTACTTTTTACATACAATTAGGATGATGTAGCTCCGGAAGCTTTCAGGGGAAGGCTATATAGGGCTGATTACTTGGACAAGCAAGGAAGGGTTGTTTTTGTTATTAAAGCTGGACTTCAGGTAATCTAAGCATCTTGATGGAATTCACTCAAATTTCATTTTGTGTGGTTGTACTTGATCCTTCTTGTTTTATAGATGTCATCGTTAATATAATTGAAGATTCAATCCTTTGACTAAGACCTTATTTATCCAATATAGAGTACGAGCTCGGCAATTGTGCAGATCAAGTACCTTGTTTACTGTTTGGAGAAGGCCATATTGAATCTAAATTCCAAACAAGATCAAATGGTTTGGCTAATTGATTTTCAAGGGTGGAGCACATCGTGCATATCAGTAAAGGTTACCCGAGAAACTGCTCAAGTCTTGCAGAATCATTACCCTGAAAGATTGGGCCTTGCAGTCTTGTACAATCCGCCAAAATTGTTCGAGTCATTTTGGACGGTACAATATCATAATACCTCTTGTCTTCTTTATCACCAATTTTTTTTCTCTCTCGTTTCAGGGGTTTGGATTTTTTTATATAGACTTATGTGTGTGATAAAATTGGCTTACTGATGTGTGATATTGATAATGACATGGAAAGAGAAAATGTTTTTGTTTACCTTTCAATTGCTTGGCTACTTGCTGAAGTTTACACTGTTGCTGTTATAAAAATTGAAGATTTTACATGGAAATTATTATGCGAAAGAAGACACAAAAATATGTGCTTGATGGGAATTCATATATGTACACACATCTGCTTAGTCATATATAATTTGAGAGAATGTTATTCCAACTTCAGTGAAATAATACTAGTTTCAAGTGAGTTGTGGTGTGGCAGGTTTGATTAGAGTCCTATGATTTATAAGAAGAAACGCAAGCCATAGTTTTCTTTGTTGCTTTCATTTTCTGTTGAAATTTGTTCTACCTCTGAGATTGAGATTCTGTATTGTATGTTATATTTGTTTTCTGGTGTGATAAGTGTGCATTCTTTGGAACAGATGGTGAAACCATTTCTTGAACACAAAACTTACAAAAAGGTGACATTTGCTTACCCTGACAACCATAGGAGCCGAATGATGATGGAAGAACTCTTTGACATGGACAAGCTGGAATCCTGTTTTGGCGGGAATAATACAGCTGGAATGAACTTTGAAGCTTATGGTCAAAAAATGAGAGAAGACGACAAAAGGATAACTGGTTTTATTGATTCTGGCTGTTCAACCCCTACTTTTTTGAGCTCATGTTCAACCCCTACTTTCTTCAGCTCATGTTCAACCCCTACTTTCTTCAACTCAGAAGTTAATGAATCACTGCAATCAAGTAATGATTATGAGGATGATTCACCCGGTAATAAAGCGGTTTATTCAAACTTGGAGGAAGATGGAGCTAAACCAAAAGAGCACTAGGCACTGGCAGGGTCAATTATGTTACTCATCCAAAATTTACCAAACTAATGTATTGTTGGTTTTAAAGTGATACATCATACATCTGCACCCTTTCTTTCAACCAATGACCCATTAGACCACTATCCACAGCAGCAGATGTAAATATACGGAGCCATACACCTTTTCACTGAAAGTGGGATGAAATTTGAGCTGGATCTTTTGGCAAGAGGATTTCAACTAGCACTCAGGAAATAATGTTAATTTTTTCTTCCTCCCTCTGTCTTTACAAGGTGGAGTGGGATTGTGGTGGGTGTGTAATGTCTAAGGCTTTGTTGAGAAGTACCACCCACCACTCTTTCATTTACCTATGTCCTAAATGCTAACATACAAAAACATGTTCCCCTTTAAAGTTTAGTACAGTTGCTTGCTAACAACAGTAATTAAGAAGTTGACAGATAAACATAAATTTTTTTATTGGAAATTATAACATTTATAAGTTAATTATTTTATTTTAAAAGTTACATAGTTTTTAGAGTCAAGGCTCAAACTAGTCTATAAGTAAAAATATGTATTTACTATTTAGTTATTAAAAATATCAGACTAAAGTGATTCATCATTTTAAAAAAAGACATTCAATAGACATTTGAGATTCTTGATGACTAGAGTAGTGCCTTTTAATTTTCAAGAACCAAATTTATCGTTTTTTTTTTCTTCTTAGTGACTGATTTAAAATTTAAAATTTAAAATTTTGATTTCTTAAGGAGCATCAAAATTCAGAAGAAATAATTTTTCTTGGATGCATTTGTTAGTTGGTGATGTGTGGTTAGCGTCGTG
>NC_021162.2:65506136-65512869 GCF_000331145.2 Cicer arietinum | reverse complement strand
CGTCGTGTACCAGAAAAATTGCATCATCAATTTTGAGTAGGCCTGATATTTCAGCAAGGAAGCATTTAACTGATAAATGTAATCATTAATTAGTACAAATAGATTCTCATACAAATTACTCTCAACTATTTTTTTTTCTTACAGTTACCCTCAACTATTCTAATGAGCGAATAGAGTTTTATTAGTATGGGAAATATGTATGTATATATACTCATCTCTATTAATGGATATCCAAGAAGTTATTTTTTTTTTACCAAGTTTTCTTATTTATCTTCTTTCCTTTTCCTTACTTCACTTGCCGTCCAAAAACAAAACTAAAGATAGTAGACTAAGACTTTAGACTTCACTTGCCATTGCCGTCCAAAATCAGAAACCGAATTAAAAGATTTTATTAAATTAACTTGTAAATGTGTAGGTGGTCCAACACCAACACCAGCCTGGAAGAACAAAACACTGACATATCGCATGTTTTATGGAATAAAAAACAGAAAAATTGTCAGAAACTCGAGGCAGCAATGATCGTGACCAACATTCATGCATGTTTATTCAATTTTTTCTTTTTATTAATTAATTAATTAATATTTCTCTGTTATCTTTTTATAAATAAAAAATTAGTTGAATTGGAATACTTGCTATTATTTCACGCAAAAAAATTAACACTATTAAATATATGAAGAGAGGATTAATGAGTATTACGTTTGGATTTAAATGACATATATGTCAATATAAATGACATATTTAATAAAATAAATTATTTTATCGTATTATTTTAAAGAAGATAACAATTAACGGTGTTAATGTCTAATTCATGAAAAAATTAACTTGGTTTAACAAAAATAAGTTAAGGAATCAATTTATTGATTTTAGAGTTATGAGACTAAATTAATTTTTTAAAATAAATTAAGAAGCCAATAAGATATTTATTATGATTATAAAAGAATAAATATCATTAATAAAATCATATATTCAAAGGGAAGATTATGCGTTAAAATTTAAGTCAGACTAAAAAATGTTCAACTAATCATCAATGTTGGTATTGTCAATTAAACTACAACTTACAAAACTTAACAAAATTTTAGTAGAAAAAAACATAAAACAATATTGATACATTGTATATCTAAAATAATTTATTTGACAACTATATATATATATATCTAAATTATTAAATCGTTGGATTTTTTTATTCATGTTTTTTTTTTTGGTAAAAACTTTATATTCATGTTAATATCCCTACATTATTATTTATTAGCCATCAAATTGTATTCCACATCTTAATCGGTCACAACAATGAAAATTTGACCTCTAGAATTCCCCTTACTTTTTTTTACTCAAAGAATTCTTCTTACCTAAAAAGTAAAAATAATCAAACAAAACAACCAAGGTGAGTCATGAACACCAATGTCATCATGAATTAAATTGAATATAGGAATGAAACTCTAGAATCCCTAAACCAAAATTACCATGACATGTCCCACAATTTAGATCTCACAACATGAGAACATGACAGAGTAAAAGGTTTCTTTCCAGATAGCAACAATGAAAAAAAGAAAAATTAGAATATAGTTGTAATAATGTGATGATAGTATGCTATCATTTTCTTTTCTTTTTTTCATTCAATTCAATCTTTCTCTTTCTCTTCTTTTCGTGCCGCCCCACACTCTCTTTTGTCAAACCACCAAAGATCACATATCCAATGCCATAACATAAACGCACACACACACACACACACATTTTCAGCTCCTTTTACGAATGTTTTGTCTCATAAAGCAAACGAAACAAGAAACATAGAAAACAAGAGGATTCTCACATACCCTTTGATTTCTCTTGTTTCTACAATCATATCTGGTGAGTCATTTATCTCAAAAATTTCATTTTTTTTTTTACATATTCGTCCACGCTTTTTCCCTTAATTGATTATACAGTGACCAATTCATCATTCACCCAAAAAAAAACTTTTTTTGTTTGTTTTGGTTTTCAGGGATTGGATTTATCATTGTGGTTCTGTGTGATTCGTTTTGATTCATTGGTGGTGAGGTAAGTTTTTAGCTTAAATTTTGATAAATATCAAAACTTTCTTATTTTAGCTTTTCTTAACTGTTGATCATGGATCACTGGATCTTATTTAGGGTACCCTTTTGTTTTGTTTATGGTGGATGAACCAAAAACAGGTTTGAACTATAGGGGAGTTATCAAAAGAGAGGGAGATGGGATCAGCGATTGAGATTGGAATCAAAATTAGGAAACTTGTTTTCATTCCAATCAGAGGGGTTTACAGATCAGCGTGCAATCATCCATTTCTTGTGGGTTTTTTAGGATTTTTGCTTTTCTTGTACAGATATTTTCCTTTTCTGTTTTCTATTTTGGTTTCTGCATCTCCTGTTTTGGTCTGCACTGCTGTTTTGCTTGGGACTCTTCTCAGTTTTGGGCAGACAAATGTGCCTGAGTTTGAAAAGGAAGAGAAAGTTACAACTCATGACATTTCATCCTTCCAAACCGCGTTTTTGGAGGGTGAAACTGTTGTTTCTGATAGAGATGAGAGCTATTTCGTGAGAGGATATTCGGAACGTAGGAGTGATATAGAAGAGAGTGGTATTGAAGAAGAAAGTTTGGTGGGTGAGAAAGATGACAGGACTGAGGAAGATCGTGGTTTGCTTTATGACTCTGCGCTGGATGACGAACACTTGCCGGATGTTCAGCCTGAGATGCAAGTAAAAGGGGATGTGGAAAGGGAATTCCATAGTTTTGAGTTGGGAAACAGCAAGGAAGTTCATGACGGGAACCTCACGTCTGAAGTTGTTTCAAGTGACGATGAAGCTATTGAGAAACAGTATGTCATGGTTCAAAATGTAAATGATGATATTTTTGAAAATGAGGATGGGAAAGCTTTGGGAGGCGAGTTTGATTCTTTTAAGGAAGGTGACGCAGAGTGTTCACCCAGTTCATCTTGGAAACAGGTGGAGAACAACAGTGATGAGGATGACTCTGAGGATTCGGGATCTGATAAGGCAGAGAGTTCTTCACCGGATGCTTCCATGGCTGACATCATTCCGATGCTTGATGAGCTCCACCCACTTTTAGACGTAGAAGCCCCGCAGCCTGCTAGCTTGTCTCGTGACGGTTCTAATGCTGCATCTGAGAAATCTCAGACCAGTGATGATGACAGTGGTGAATCAGATGAAGATATTGAAAACCGTGGTGAAGTGGAAGAAGACTGTTTTGACGAAGAGGAAGAGGAAATGGAGGGTGGCAAAGAGGACGAAAGTAAATCTGCTATCAAGTGGACAGAGGATGACCAAAAGAATCTCATAGATCTTGGAACTTTGGAGCTTGAAAGGAATCGGCGATTGGAGAGTCTTATTGCTAGGAGAATGGCAAGGAGAAAGATAGTTGAAAAGAATCTAATAGACTTAGATAGTGCCGATATTCCCTGTAATGTTGCACCTATTTCTGTTAGACGCAACCCTTTTGATTTCCCTGATGAATCATTTGCTACCATGGGATTACCACCCATTCCTGGATCCGCTCCATCTATTCTACAGCCTAGACGAAACCCTTTTGACATTCCATATGACCCAAATGAAGAAAAACCTGATCTTAAAAGGGACAGTTTTCAACAAGAGTTCACACAGTTTAATCAAAAAGACACATTTTTTCGGAGGCATGAAAGTTTCAGCATGGGACCATCAGTATTGGGGATATCCAAGCAAGAAAGACACAATTTTAATTGGAAGCCCGTCTTTATATCTGAAAGGATGGCTTCAGAGGGAACAAGCTATTTCCATAGGCAATCTAGTGAAGTAAGTGATTCAAAGTTGAGTTCTGTTCCAGATACTGAATCAGTCAGTTCAGGTGATCAGGATGAGAGCAAATCTGGCGAACGAGACTTGTCTCCGGAGAGAGAGTTAACATCTAACATGGATCACATTTCTGACGAGGCTGATTATGGAAGCTTATCCTCTGAAGAAAATGAATCTGTGGAGATGATACAAGCTGAGGAGAGAAATGTTTCTCATGACGAAGTTGAAATAGTGCTGGGTGGGGTGGAAGATCCTATTGAGATGGAATTCTATCCTGCAACGGGAGAGGTTGAAATCGATGAGGAGTTCAATGATGTGGAAACAATTTTGAGAAGGGAACCAAGTGTTGAGGGGAGCAGCAGCAGATCAAGCCAGTCTTCACGATCAGAAGTTATCGATGACGTGCCTGATGAGGAATTTGAAAAAACTTCAAATTTGCAGCATGAAGATGTTCACGTCCCAGAATCTAGAATTTCAACACAAGCTTCAGTTGAGGAATCCAACTTCCATCATTTAAGTGGTGAGGTTGAAGACACTCAACAAGTAGAACCAGTTTATGATTCTAGTCCACCTGCAGCAGAAAAGCTCATATCTTTTTCTTCCGTCTCTTCTGATTCAGCAACAGAGTTTTCTGAGAGGACATTGCCTCCTGTCTCAGTCAATACTTCTGCTGATGTTGCTGATGAAGAGTCTGAGGTGCACAATGACAGATTGGAGGATAATTCTTCTGATCATGAGAAAACTCAAGCGGCCTCTTACGAACTGCGTGATGAAGTAAAAATTGAAACAAGGTCTGAGAAATCTGAAGATATAGATCAACATAACGTTACTGCAGAGGAGATACCTGCGGTTGTAACAAATTTTTTTGATCAAAATGGATCTACAATTTCCGAGTTTGTTGGTGCCCGCATTTCTGTGGATTCAAATTTTTCTTCGGATATTGGATCAGAAAAGGGTGTAACTGATTCAGGCTTAGTTCATGAACATGATATAGACAACAACATATTTGCTGATTTCGAAATGCTTCATCAAGACAATGTAGAATCTCCAGATTCAAACTATCAAATGGCTTCTGAAAAGTTACATCTATCAGATAATGAGTATGTGGAGGAAGACACACTGCCGAATGAAGTATCAAGACTTGATAATGCAGATATGTCTGTTTCAGTCCAAGATGAAGACGAAGATGAAATGCTGGATTCGGTGGCTTCTGATGCACACCATATACCTTATAATAGTTCATCTTTGCATGCAGCAGGGGATTCACAGTTCTCACCAGTAGCTGGACAAGCACCAATTGCTGATTTGCATTCTGAAGAAACAAAACATTTAGAGGAAAATTCGTCAAATGAGGTACACATATTTCCAGTTGAACATGATAAAATCTTCTTGTCAAGTTCCATGGAGCACGGTAACACCGATATCCACCAAGATTTGGATCAGAATACAGTTTCTTTCACCTCCGATAACCAACATGAAATTGATGTTGAGTCTCCCTCTAACTCGGAGAACCATCTGTCAAGCTCTGATAAATTGGTGGATGCACGATCTTCCAGTGATCATGATGAAAGTCCGGTAAGTCAAATAATTCATTCCTTGAACTTCTTTGGCTTTAAGTTTCCATATGTTTAAGGAAAATCACATAATGAGGAAAAGATATATACAGCTTTAAATTTTTTTCGTAGAAACAATTATTTTCATATTCAATTTTAAAATTGGAAAACTTTGTAGTTGTTCCTCCGACCAATAATATTCTTGTTGAAGTTATGAGTTTTAAATAAAAGAAAGAGAAAAAGAATAAAGAAAAAAAAATATAATCATGTTTAACCTCTATTTATAGGGATATAAGACTTCAATCCTAAATAAAAAGGGAAATTAGGACATAAGCAACGATAATGACCTGAGTAATATGCAAACTGATCCTTTGAGGGCCTGTTTACTTTCTAAAGGCATTTTTCAGTTTCTATTTTCTAAAATTTGTGTTTATTTTAAATTACTAACAAGGAGATGGAAGGCTCATGTAATAAAAAACTGTGATAGAGAGAAGATGGAAGACAAGCTAGGAAGAATTCATTTTTAGAAACAATGAAAACAGTGTTTTTGCTTTTTCAAAATTTCTGAAATGATAGATATGTTCTAAATAATCGTAAAAGAAAACGGTGAGGAAAATATTTGATGTTTATTATTCTCTTATAGTTATTAGTTGAAGTGAATATGAATGCGGGAAATATGGAAAGTAAACAGGCCCTAAGATACTCTACGATTAGAAACTGATCTTAGCAGATAAACATATACGGGATCTGGCATGCTATTTATCAGTACTTGCCTTTAAAATTGTCATTCTCAGGAACTGTTGTACTCTCAAAAACAGGTTGGCTGTATAGGTCCATGCAGGTCTATTTTTATCCATCTTAATTTCATCCTAACACTTTTAATTCAACAGTCTTTCAAATTCTCCATTATAGGGGGGAAGAAGAAAAAATAATATTTTCCTCCAATTTCCCATAAATTCCATGTACAGTTGTTGCTATTAAAGAAGTAATTGTTCAAACTGTGTTTTCTTTGTGACTATTTCTACATTCACATGATTGTATGCACGGTTAATTTGTTCTGTTGTTTTGATCTGTTTTCATCTAATGCTCATAACAGCTCTGCTGGCTTTTCGTTTGTTTGGTATAAAGTGAGGATATTGATCTAAGAATCTAAATAAGCTAAAAAGATTGATCATAAATTTTTTCACATTCTGCAGAGTTCTGATGATATTAAGGTAGAACCTTCACCAGATGCTGGCACATACAATAATGGAGTTGGAGAATTACACGATGCGTTAGATGAAATTCCTGCTAATATCTCTTCTGCGACTTCTGAAAATTCTGATACCCCTGAATTCCGTTCACCCACTAGTGAAGTGGATTCGTATGTTTATAAGCGTCGTG
>NC_021162.2:65473767-65505851 GCF_000331145.2 Cicer arietinum | reverse complement strand
GAACGAAGACCAAAATGAAGCACAACAAAACTTAGTTCCTTCAGCAGAGGGCTACTTGTCTCCGAATACTGAAAAAAATGTCAACGAATTTGATTACATGAAGGAAATTGATGAGGAATTTTTGTCAGAATTGGATGCAGTTGGGGATTTTAGTGTTGGTGATGCTGGTGTATCACCTCATACCAACATTGTGCATGATGAGGATGTAAAGACAGAGGAGGTTGTGCAGGACATACCAGTCCTTGAAGCACGATCCCTTGAAGATATTGACTTAGCTTTTAAGCAACTTCAAGAAGGAGTTGATGTTAACGATCTCATTCTTCCTCGTACAATTAAGGATCAGCTTGTTAGCGCAGAATCTCAAGATCATGTGGAAGTTAATTCAGATCTTCAAGTTATTGAAGCCAGATCCCTGGAAGATATTGATGTTGCTTTAGTTCAAATTTCCAAAGATAATCAAGAGAAGCTGCCAGAAAATTTGGACACAGAAGATGTTTCAGTCAAAATAGAAGCAAATGAATTTGACTCGGAAAAGTTGAATGAATCCTTTGATGCATCAACCAGTGCTGAAGAAATGAGCTGGACTCCAGTTGATAAATTGGAAAATGTATCCGGCGGCAGCAGCTCTAGTAATAAGAAAAAATCTCACAGTAGGAAATCTAGTTCCAGTTCCAGTTCAAGCTCTAGCAATTCTGATTGATACCGAGAGAGGTGATTTTGAGCAAGACAAAAGAGTTGCAAGTTTCTTATTTATGTTGTTATAAGTGTTTTTTTTCTTCGGCAATGGGAATTTGAGTTTCTTTCTAGCCTCATCGACACCGTGTCTTGGGCTCTTGGCTAATGGTAGTCAGGTCAGGTTTCTATTATTTTGATGGATTGGTTTCTTCAAGAATTAGTTTTGGTTTTATTTCTTGAAGCTTGCAGTTTTTTGGTTCAATTTTACCCTTCAGTGTGAGCAATTTGGTATATATAGGGTGAGACTATATTTCCAACAGTGTTGCCCTTTGTGTAGTCCAAAAGAAATTGGATTTTTGTACATTATAATTTGATTGTAGAAATGGTGATTGAATTTGTTTTTATGTATATACCAAGTAGTTGCTTCCGGGTTCTTTTTCCTACTTATTGTTTGCATCTTTACATAAGAACTCTTTAGTTTATTGAGCACTAGAAAATGTAGTTATGGTAATAAATTTTGGTTGTGTGCGTCTGTTGATCAAGTGAATTACTACAGCCATATTAATTTGGACACTCATTTGTGAATGGCGATGAATTTGTCGATTTAGGTGCATACGGAAGAGTTTGTATGTGAAATAATTTATTTACAACTTATTTGGATTTTATTTTATTGATATAAACTTATTTGGATTTATCTTATTGACATAAACACTTGCATAAGAGTTTAGAAATGGATAAATATAGCTTATGATATATTCTTGAGTTGTTTTTAGCTTATTTTAATTTTATCAAACTTTTCAAGTTATTTAGAAGCTTAAAGCTTATAGTTATACAAAGTGCTAATATGAAAGGTAATTATTTAAGCATTTAGTTAAGCAATCATGCATCCTTAATTTGGATTGTTTATAAAGACTTGATGCATTTCTTTCATAAGTTCTAAATTTTCTGGCTAAACCTTGTTATGTTAGATAATGGTTCCTGTATCATTTATCAACCCTATGCTTGGCTTTAGGCTATGTTTCTTGTACTTTTGATTTTTATGCAGTTTGCTTTGCATTTCAAGGTGTGCAAAAAGTGGTGGTAAAATACCTGATTTTTTTTTACTTTATTACACTGTCGCAAAAATGGTAAAAGACAAAGCATCTTAAACACATCTTCACTTGCACAAATCTTTATGAGAGAAAAACTGTTTACAACAAGCATGGAGTTTGCTTCAACAGCATCCATAAAAGAATCATATTTTTTTGTAAAATCAAATTTTAACGTGTCAAATGGGACAATGTATGCCAGAGCTATGTTCTCTGTTACCACTATTTTTCACTTTCATCTTTTAAAGGTATGAGATACTATCTAAATATTATTAAGTATCCTAACTTATAAGCCAATGACCAGAAAACAAGTTATTGCCTTTGTTTCTTGTTTGCTGGCCTGGAAGAAGTCCCAACCTGCAAGTAAATACATAAATGACACACAAATAAATACAGTATTAGAGACTGTTGTCTGAAAAGCATAAAGAAGAACAAAACTTTAAACAATTTATGTAATTTCCATTTTCCTAGAATATTTTTTTTCCTAATATTCTGAAAGGAAAACATTAATACATGCATTAAAAGTTACGTGGGACCTGAAATTTCTTCCAACTGAAGTTATGACAAGTGTGGAGTTATCTTTTTTTCACTTGCCAGCAAGTTAGTTCATTAGTTATATCAACTACATTGGACCAAGAATAAAGGTCTCCAGTGGTCCTGTAACTTTCAACATCCATCCATCATTGGATAGCCTTACTAACTTCTTCAGATATAACTGAAAAATCGATTTCAAAATGTTTGTTTATATTTGGAAGGCAAACATATAAAAAGTGATAGGTTGCTCGGCATCTTCATTTATTATTGGCAAATTGTGATTTTGCCCCGTAATTATTGGAGTCATCTGCTTTTCCTTTTTATTATCAAATATCATGATCAACTCTTCAATTCAGAGCAAACACATTTTGAAATTAGAAAAAAATGTTTAATATTCTTCCTCATTTGCAACAATATAATTCCGATAAACTATAATTTGTGGTTTATGTTTCGATCAATCATCATAATCCTGATAAATATAAAAGAATGTCTTACAGCATTTAGTTGATCACTGATGTATGTCATTGATCTCAGCATAGCCTCAAGTGTATCCCTTGTAAGCTGAAACTTAACCTCTGTTTCTCCTAATGGAGACTTGCTATAATCATGCAGCTATAAAAAAAAAACAGATATTACAAGGATATCCTTTCACACTATAAACATTACAACCAAAAAGTTATTTCAACATTACATGTACATTGTGGTGGTCCTTTAAAATGTATGATACTACTAACAAGATTGCATTATGTACTTCATAAAGGATTTTTTGGTTCACAAACAGTATCAACAGAAACTTGTTAAATGCTTCAGAAAGCTGCTTTATTTTGGTGAATACCGTGTGTGAAGCCCCTCAGGATGCAGTTTTTGGTTCATAGTAACTATACATCATACATGATTTCTATAGCAACATATAATAGCAATGGTTTCAGAAAATGCATCAGCGGTACAGAAGACACCTCTAGCACTCAGCATGGAAGTTTTCAACAAAAACTTGAAGATTGAACCAAAATTTGGAAGGTTGTAAATTTTATGCATTAACAATCAATACATCCATGTATTGTCAAAATGTGGAAATAGGAGAAATAATATGCTCATTATAGTTGTATTTATCTCACAGATATTTAATGATAAAAAAACTATCCACACATTACCTTAAGGCTGATTATAGCCACTTTATCTGCAGGGGACAAGCCGCGATTCTCCATGGTCCACGTCATTGATTTGAGGTAAGGAAGGTTTTCCTACGATTTTATTTTATGAATTATAACAAAGAAAGAAAGGAAAAGAAAATAGAACGGAAAAAAAAAACTTTCTGAAATATGTCAGACACGCATGCTATTTGCATGTCCACATTACATCTTAAACTGTAAAACAGAAGTTATCAGTTATCACACCTACGCACCATCTAGCACCCAAAGCCCATACTCAACTACATCTTCCATTTCATGGTTCCTTGCTAATTATAGGATATCTTAACTGAGTTATTTTCCAATTCCCCTTCATTTATCTTCAACACACTACTGCCATATCCTTTCTGTAACTTATTCCAACTTGTGAAGCACCAGATCTTTTGCAACTTTCTAACTCCATGCAATTTACCAACTTATGCAGTTCAATAAAACTTGCCATACAAAACAAAACATCAAACCATTTTCATAAAATCCCTTCAGCCTATATCCAATCTTATACATCTTCTACCTTTGCCTTAGTGAAACTCAAGTTACTTCTCTTAAAGAAAAGATTGTTTAAAGTAGTTTGGAAATTTGATGTTGTAACAAAAATGAACAGTGGAAAGAGAAGATATGCAGCTAATGCAAAATCAATGATACATCATACATTAGAAGACGTTGCAAAAGCAATGCACCTCAAGCACCAAGTTCTCAGAAGAAGCAATATCACATGGGAAGCATGCAGGCAGTCCGAACACATTAACATCAGTAACAAGTGGTGTTGATACTCCCAAATCACTGCAATTCAGCTGGGCAAGAGAGTCATCTTCTTGACGTGGCCACAGAGACGTTGACATCGAGGAAGATGGTGGGGAGGAAAAAGATGGATGGACATTTGTTCTGTCCTGATAAGAAACAATTGTCTTTGGCAACAAATCCTGAACACATAAAAACAAGAGATAAGATGAGTGGGCAGGAGAAGAATAATAATATCCAACTACGACTATTAAGAGTCAGTTTGAATTACTTTAACTATTCCACAAATACTAATAGAACAATAATACTAAAAGATCCTTCCAGTAATTATGAGTATTTTATACAATAGTTTCTCATATAAGTTGAAATTAGCTCATACATCTGAATTTTTTTCTTGGAGCTTCATTTATCTTCTCTATGAACACCTATAAACTTATAAGGCATTTTTTGTTAGTGAAGATCCATAAAATTATTTAATTGAGAGTTTTTTTAAAGACTGAAACTAATTTAAGCTTGCCCTAAGAATAAGATGAGGATGAGAACACATAGCCAGGGATTACCAAATCTAAACTTGGTCATCAGATTTCAGCTTTTTTTTTTTCCATTGAAAAATCACCTGTATAGTAATTGTTTAACTTGAAAAAATGGAATAAAAAATCATATTCATGATTATTTTGAAAATATGCTTAAATTAATCTTTTGAAATATGAAATTTTAACCAGGGATCGTAGTCGCAATATTACATTAAGGTAACTTCAAACAACGGTAACGCTGCAAATATGGTTGCATTAGTCGCATTTGACCACGGTTTTATATAGTAACAAAAATCACGACGATTTAAAACTTTAATTCTAATTTCCTTAAAATCAAAATGCTCATTCATAAGAGTTTAAAGGAGATGCACCAAAGTTGTAATATAGTTTTACACCAATAAAAAAAACTACCATAATGTCATATAAACAAACATATATTATAACCACATTTTAGAAATAGCCGTCAAATACTAAATTTTTATTGAAGGTTAGCGTAAAACCCTAATATTTATGTTTGACATGAAATTTCTATAAAAATAAACTGAAAAACACATTATAATTAGAACCAGTGTTGTTGCGGAAAATAGCGGTTTGTTAAATTCTGCTATGCTATAATGCCGCAATAGTTACTATTCGATAATACTTTGTACTAAATAGTGGGTCGCAGAGCAATAACAATCTATTCAAATTTCACTATGTTGTATTACTATCACTATTTGACAACACTGATTAGAACCCAATGACTATATTGAGAAGTGAGCATGAAAAGAATTACTAGTTGTTGAGATAAATCTTGCTTCCAGCGATCTCCATTATTGCGGAAAGAAAGTAGAAGAATGGTTTGCAGGTGTGGCGGAAGATCAACAGGAAGCAGTTTGAGAAGATCGTCACCGGTCATGTTTAGATAAACGAATTTTCTGATAAGCCAGCGAAGGCACATCAACACCTATAATATTAGTGAAATGAAATGAGTTTCGGATTAAGATGAATTGAATTTGAATTTGAATTTGAAAAGTAGATTACAGGGTGGAGTTCGGAGGGTGAAGAAAGGTTGAGGAGGGATTGAAAATGTGATTTATCGGGAGAGCGAAGACCGGTTTTCCTTGTATTCCAGAGAGTGGAGAGTATGTGGTTTAGAGTTTCCTGTGATTTGATGCAGCATAGTTTATGCAGTTGTACTTGTAGCTCTTGCTCCATTCCACTGTCACTGTTATCCTCCATTTTCAGTCGGACTCTATTCTGTTATGTTCTCGGCTCGCCAAGGGTTTCTCCGATCGGAATATCGGGATGTTTAAAATTAGATTGTGATGCACTCGTGAATATTGTCACATGTTGATAATATTTATAGGATAATGTCATTTACTCATTTTTTTATATATGTTTTAAACTTTTTTATTAATAAAAATTGGTATAAATTTCATTTAGTTCATATAATTTATATATTTGTGAACTTTATTAATTAATAAAAAAATATCATAATAAAAAATGTGTTGTTAACTTTTTTTCAATACGAAACATTGTAAATAGTTTTGTGCTGAGAGACATAAAATCAAATAAAAATTATTATAGTAGTATATGATAAGACATTAAAACATTAAAAAAAAAAAGATAAATGAATCATTAAAATGAAAACAATTATTATCTAACCTTTGTCTACAAACATTTCCAAAATGGTCAACAAACCATTCTAACTAGAAAAACAAAAAAGATAAAAGTCTCATATGTGTGTGGAAATCAATATTGACAAAGACATTAGTGATATATCTTTTAACATAAATTTTTATTAAATAAAATAGATATAAATTTTATTAAATTTATATGAGATTGGTATCTTTTAATAAAATATTCAAAAAATTTAATCTATAAAAACTTTATTAAAAATTATGTATGATATACGACGGTATTTATTAGCGCTTTTTGTAATAGAATAATTATAAACTCCCGTAATATTTTCTTTCAAGAGTTGAATTACTTGATTAGTGGTCTATAATATAAGTTGTTGGGCGTGGTTGTTTAACATATTTAGATTTACTTAAAAAAAAAACAATAATGTGTTATTTATAATATTAATCTTTGAGCAAAATACTAATCATATAATTTTAATTATTATTTTGATAAACTTAAATTTTAATTTCTTATTTTTTATTTATTTATAAATTTGATTATTTATCTTAAAAAATATTTGCATTTAATTCTTCATAATTAAATCTTCAATGTTAATGATGTAACATTAAATATCATTTAATAATTTCTAAAAATAAATAAATAAATTTAATTTTAAATTTATTTTCTTTGCTTTCAATTATTTGAAAAATAAAATAATATATTTTTATTCTAAAATATTTAAACTTTTGTTTAAATTATATTTATTTATTTAGTGGAGGACCCTTCACACAGAAAAATCATTTTACAGAACAATTAAAAAAAATTATTTTTAAAAATTTATAAAACACTGAAAAATATTTGTTTTCAGATGTTATTAAAATTATACTAAAACTCTTTATCATCGTAATTTTTTACATCATTGGTTAAATTTTTATTTGATAAATGTAAAAGAAACAATTAACATTCAAAATAAAAAATTGCGAATTTATTAAAATGAAAGATCAAAAATACATTTTAAAAAGAAAAAAAATAACTTACGAAATTACGTAAAAAGAAAAAAAAAAAAAAGCACAACAATTTGGGAAGCTCCTGTCTCTTCTACGGCGACGGAGGCCGTGCACAGCGGTGGTTCACTCCCCTCTCTTCATTCACCTCGTAAGTCTTTCGATTCATTGATGCACCAATATTCTCTCCTCTTCACTCTTCGTCCTTTATCATTCACTAACACATATATATTGTTGCCTCCGATAATTTTTACCAAATTGAAATTCACTTTCCATTGCCTCTCTTCTCTCTTTTCTTCATGCTTCTTTCCAACCAATTTTAACCCTAATAATTTCGTTTAATTTATTTCTCAGTATATTATTCGGAAATTGGATATTGAGCTTACGGAAATTCGATACCCTAACAAGTTTCATTGCTTTCGTTTTAACATGTATTTGTTTATTTATTTATTCACTGACAAATAATATTGCATTCTGAAAAAGGAGGTGGTGTTTTTAACGTTTGATAGGGGATCAATTTAATTTAGATATGTCGGTATTTTATTAATTAATAATATTTAACCTTGTGGATGTGTTTTTTGGGATGATTTGTGGGTTGTTTGAGTGAGATTGGAGAAGTTTGTGGAATCTTACTTGCATTTTGTTGTTGATGACGATATTATTGTTAGAGAGTTTTTTTTAACATTTTGATTGTTGATTTTATTATGTAACTTCTGTTCTGTATGTCCAATTTTTCTTCTTGGTGGTGATGTTTGACCATGAGCTTTTAATAATTCGTGTGGTCACGTGGTAAATGTCTGTTCGGTTATTCTTTCGAGACATCACAATTACCCCAGTGCTATGTCAAGGTATCTGTTGTTCATATTAGACTGCTAGAGTTAGGACAATCATTGGGTAGGAAACAGTTATTTTCTAGATGCGTTTCTTGGCACTGAGGTTGATAGAGCAGTAGTACCAAACAGTTTTTCAGTGGAAAGTGGGGGGACTGATCTTTCTGTTTTTCTTACTGCCTCTAGCATGAAACAGCAATTCTTATATCATTTATATGTATTTCAACTTCTGTTTTTTTGAAATAAAATACTAGTTTTCAAGGATTGTGCCTATTTGTTTTGATACGATCTACAATACCAAGTATAGAAGGGAGTCTCTGTGCAAGTGGTGTTGGAGAAATTTATGACAACATTTTATGTTAAAGTATAGTTTATTGTTCTTTAGCTTATGAGGGCGTTTCTATTGCTACATTGTTTTGTCATGTCAATGTTAGATCAGTCCCTCTTTAACGTTGCGGTATGTGCATTTGATGTGGTTGTGGACATTGCCACAATTGTAATATTGCAGCTTCATAAAGTGACGTGGCCTGCAATTTGAAACCAATGATAGTATGGTGGATATTAAACACTTGAGTTATATACATAGCCATAGGTGTAATGCGCTAGGTTCCACAAAATAGCATAATCAATAGTCATTACTTTGATATGTTTCAACTTGAGAAGTACTTGGGCCTTTGTTTGTGCATCATAAGGCGACTACGTTCTTACTGAATTATTTGTTTTTGTTTCTTTAGCCGGGTGTTGGTGAAAAGAGGCTGTACCTTTTATAATTTAGAGATTTTTTTATGATCACATATAAAAGGATTAGGTAAAGTTAAAAACATCGAGGCAGCTAAAGTTTTGCATCAGTGTGCAGTTTATGCATTCCTTTTGTATATTTGGTTGGAATGGAGCAGAATTCTAGCATCCGTCTTATATGGTCATTGCATTTGACCGGGTATGCATTGGCTGCCGATAATTATCAAGTACCCATGGGTATACTCTACCCAATACTCACTTAATCAGTAGGTATACAACATTATGTACTCCTTATATGATGATCAATGCAAAACAACTTTGGTTGTTGAGTTCTTTGGTTTGCTACTATATGAAACAAATAATTGCATCTCTTCCTTCTAATCTTGTGCTTTATTTAAAAGTTTATGATTACTTGGTATACTTTAGGAGTTTTGTTGAAACCCCGGAGTTAGATCATAATAAAAATCATATTTATCTTATGATTTAACACATTTGTTATATTTGTTTTATTTTTCTGTATGATTTACTAGTGAAATTTTATCTTCTTGTACCCATATTTCCTGTCTTCTTTTGTTATAATATGTCAAACTCTTGTTAAATAGATGGAGGAAATGTAAGAAGCTGATCGGCTTTCCTTCATGATTGATTTACTTGATTTTAATGCAGTTTTGTTTCAAGCCATGGATTAAAACCCTTCTTTAATTGATATCTCATTCATGTGAATTATAGGAAATCTCCCAGATATACAAACTTGTCAAAAAGCAGTATGAGCAACGACTTATTTGACGGACAGATATTAGCAGAAAAGTTGTTGAAACTCAACAATTCACAACAAAGCATTGAATGTATCCTGTACTAATCCCTCTTTTCTTTTTAAGTTGTTTCTGTTTTCAATGACAATTATCCTTTTGGTTATTTCTGCATTATCAGGATACCAACAGTACCAATAGATCGTTCTTGTGAATAAAACTTTCTATGGCACAATTCATTCGTTACTTTTTGTGCCAATTTTATGAAGATTTTATAGGGTGTATCTTCTTTGTCCTTCCTTCACATTCACCATGGCCGGATACAAATATATTTTTAGCTACTGTTTTCCCCGCCCATAGTCATCACAATTTTTTCAGCAACATTTGAAGTCATTTTTTTTAGAAGTTTCTATTATGAGAAAGAAGAAAAGTACAGAGCATAAGGGCAGTGAATGTCCTTAAGCAATGAAAGCAACATATTAAAGGAAACAAACAGAATATAATTTGTCGAAGGTATTAGTTTGCATCAGAATCATCTGGTGGTTATTTTGGTACGATTCTATACCAAAATCACCAATAAGATAGTTGCATTTTATAATGTTGGAAAATGAAAGTATCATTTTTCTCGATTTTCTGCATGGCTGAATAGTTTTTAAGGATCAATGTTGTTTTACATATTGATTTGATTTCTACTTTGAAACAATATGCAGTACATTCACCTGGTTAGATGTGATTGCTATTTCATCTTACTTTATCACATTGTTCCCCCGTCCCTCGTTTTGGCTATTTAGTAGTGAAGTTGGTTTATTGCAATATGTATCCCTTAAGCATTCATTCAGCACTGTCCCGTTGGTGCATTCCTCATCAGACGAGAGCAAAAGATATAGTTGAAATATGGGATAAATTGTTCAATGCATCCCAGAAAGAGCAGCGTGTCTCTTTTTTAAACTTGGCCAATGACATCTTGCAAAATAGTAGGCGGAAAGGTAGTGAGTTTGTCAATGAATTTTGGAAAGTTCTTCCAGCAGCTCTCAGGCATGTTTATGAAAGTGGTGATGTACATGGAAGGAAAGCAGTGAACAGACTTGTAAGTCTTAAACTCGCTTGTTATAATATGTGAATCTGAGTGAAATACAACTAGTGTAGTCAATGTCTTCATACTATGTTTATATTGTGATGCCTTAGCATTGTGAGTGCCTAGCTGGGTGATATCTTCCTTTCTCTGTTTTTTTTTTTTTTTTGATATTTTCCCCTTTTGTTAGAATAGTTCACAGCATAGAACTAGTATGGTGGCTGAAATAAGTATAAATTTCAAGGTTAACTTTTTTACTTTTGTATATTGTGCTTTGGTTTAATGTTTTATTTTCGGCGGAGATTACCTCTGCACATCATATATTTATCAAAAACCTTAACTTATATAAATTTTATTAATAATAAAAACTTCATCATGATTATTTTTTATCTTTTTTCCAGTTCTTATTTTAAAATCTAAGGAGAGAACACCGGTACAATGTTACAGAAGTCACCCCTTAATCTACGGGAAGGGGGCATGAAGTATATAATTATCAAGAATTAGGGTAAAAATATATTTTATTGTATTGAAAATATGTTGATAATACGTCAGATGTATATATCCTAGATTACTATACAACCAAATCTCTATTAGTACTCATATATAACTAATCCCTACTAGTATTCCTATACAACCAAATCCCTATACTTTAGGGATGTTTTTAATAATAAAATAGAAATGAATTTTGATACTCCCCCTCAAGTTGGTGAATAGATGTTCTCAAAGTAACTGTTGTTTAGCCCTTTAGTTAGAAGATATGCAAGGTTGCTTTGGGAGGATACATATGGAGTGCAAATTAGACCACTATCGAGTTTTTTTGTGATGAAATGTCTGTTGACTTCAATATGTTTGGTTCTGTCATGCTGCACTGGATTATGTGCTATGCTAATAGTAAATTTATTATCACAATAGAGTTTCATTGGTTCATCTCACTTTATCTTCAGATCCTCCAAAATGATCTTCAACCATAGTAACTCACATATCCATTGTGCCATTTCCCTGAATTCTGCTTCAGCACTGAATCTAGATACCACATTTTATTTCTTACTCTTCCAAATCACAAGATTCCCACATAGGAAAGTGCAATATAATGGGTTGACCTTCTATCTACATTTGACCCTACATAGTCAAACATCAGTATATGCTTCAAGACCCACATTTCCATTTCGTCTGAACAAAATTCCTCTTCTTGGAGTTCCTTTCAAATATTGCTCCATTATGAGTGCAGCTTGCAAGTGTACCTCCTTTGGTTGGTGCATGAATTGACTAACTAGACTTACAGAGAAGGCAACATCAGGTCTAATATGTGACAAATATATAAGTCTTCCAACTAATCTTTGGTACATTTTCTTGTCAACTGCAATGTCTTCTGCATTTCCCAACTTAAATTTGGATCGATTGATGTACTCGCTGGCTTGCATGCTGTCTTGCTCGTTTCTTCCAGAAGATCTATAATGTATTCTCTTGGGATATGAAAATCCCTTTCTTAGAGTGAGTCACTTCAATTTCCAAAAAATACTTCAATTTTCCAAAGTTTTTAATCTCAAATTCCTTGACTAGGTGTTGTCCTAACAATTGTTGCTCCTTTTCATCATCATCAGTCACTATAATGTCGTCGACATATACTAATAATATTGTTACTCCCCCTGACTCTGACTCTGAGTGTTTGATAAAGAAAGTGTGATCTTCTTAGCTTTGTTTGAAGCCTAGACCCACCGTGACTCTAGAAAACCTCCCAAACCACACTCGTAGCGATTGTATAAGCCCATATAGAGTCTTTTTTAGCTTACAAACTGCATTGACAGCAATATGCTCACTGTACCCAGGGGGTAAGTCTATATAAATCTCTTCTTCTAGATCTTCATGGAGGAAGACATTTTTTACATCAAATTGGTGCAAGTTCCCACTGTAATTAGCTACTAGAGATAATATCACCCTAGCGATATTTATTTTTGCAACTAGAGCAAATGTTTCCATGTAATCCACTACATACGTTTGATTAAATCCTTTAGCTACCAACCTTGTCTTGTACCTCTCAATAGATCTATCACACTTATACTTTACAGTGTATACCCATTTGCATCATACATGTTTCTTTCCATTTGGTAGAAGGACCAAATCCCAAGTACCATTCTTGTTCAATGCTTTCATTTCCAAGTCCATGGCTTGTTTCCATTTCCTATCACACAATGCTTCAGATAGAGAGGTAGGTATAGTGGTGGTGTTTAGGCTTGTGAGAAATGCTTTATGGGTAGGTGAAAATTGTTCAAAGCATAGGTAGTTGGATAAAGGGTAGTGGTTTATTGGTACATGTCCTAGTATTCTTTCTAAGGGCAATTGGAATATGAAGGTCATCATAAGTTGGTGGTGTGTTGGATTCTATTCCTGTGCATAGGAAGACTCGTATATTGGATCACAAGAGTTTGAAGCGTCAAGGGAAATTACCGCATGTAAGGTAGAATTGGAGTCATGGATGTGAATAGATTCAAGAATGACCTTTGTTCTTCTTGTATATACTAGATTATTCCCATATCATACATTAATGTCATCATTTCCATCTTCCTCATAATCAATTTTAGTCTCAACATTGTCATTTCCTTAATTTCCATCTTTTTCAAAATCAATTTCAGTCTCATTTTCTGGTTTAAGAGTCAACTCAGGAAGTAAAAGAGACTCATCTTCCTTACTTGTATTCTTCCCCTAAAGATGAGTTTAACCAAAGAAACTTTCTTGTTCATGGAAGGTGACATCTTGGGAGACAATTTTTGGGATGGTGGAAGAGTACCCGATAGAGATGCATGACTCTAGGATTAAGTTTCCCTCTACTATCACTATGGATATGGACAAACGACGCACATCAAAATATTCTGGGAGTAAGATTACTACTTGTGGACACATTAGGGTAGAACGAGGACATGACCTCCATGGGAGTTTTGAAGGCAAGGACACTAGAAGGTAATCGATTTATGAGATAGAACGCAATTAAAACTGCCTCTCCCCAAAATTTCTTGCGAATTTTATTTTGAAATAACATCGCTTGAGTTTGATCTAACAAATGCTCATTTTTCTTCTCATCAATCTCATTTTTATGGGGTGTTTTAAGACATGAGGACTCATGAATAATGTCCTCCTTTGGTTACTAAATGGAAAAGGTACACGTTTGTGTTTAGCAAGTTCACACACCTCACAGTGAAGACTTTCTACCTCTAAATGAAGGATTACCCAGGTGGCAGTGGTTCAAAATGACCTTGTCCCTGTTGGTCTTTATTATTTAGAAAAAAAGAGATGGTATTGCAGAGTAGATTTGGAGGAAGATTTTGATTATCCAAGTAAAAAAGACCATTCCATTCTCTAGCATTACCAATTGTCCTCCCTGAATTCTTATCGTGAAAGACACAAGATTTATTATAAAAAACATTACATGATAGGTCTTGTGTTAGTTTTTGTATGGAAATTAAGCTAGTGGGCAATTTAGGAATATGAAGGACATTTCTTAGAGTTATGGATGAGTTTATTTGGGCATCTCCTTGACCTGCTACAGTTAGAAGGGTATTATCTGTTGTGGGTATTTCTTGTTGCTAGGACAAGGTGAATAAGTGGAGAAATGTGTAGGTAATGGTGTCATGTGGTCAGTAGTTCCATAATCCAATATCAATATTGGTTATAGGTTGTATCTAAAGCATCAAGTCCAAAAGAAAATTGAAACTTACCAAGAGGAAGCGTTCTTGTATATACTAGAGAACTAGTACTTGTTGGTTTCTCCAACTTACTAAGAAGTGATCTAATCTTCTCTACTTAGTCTTCATTGAGTCAAACCAATCCACTTTTGTTTTCTTTAACTGCCATATCCGTAAAATCAACAGAAAACTTATATTAGAGACGAAAGATTGATCCATCAAACAAAATAAATTTCAAACGTTAAAAAAATATCCACAAATTGTAAGTGTGCTATAATGCCACAACAAAAAAGTCTGAGCAAGAACCGTGAGTTTCAAATGTCCCGCAAACGAAAGTGCTTCGATCAGAAAGTGAATCCCCAAAGCGAAACTAGAAACGGCCGATCTAAAATCTGGTTGAAAATGGCGGTGAACGGAGGTCTAGAAGGCAGTGCGTGGGCAACATGCGCCGAAGAGGACATTGCAAGTGGGTGTCATGTGCCAAACTGGAAGGCACATGTGAATAGGCCCTTGACAGCAGCGCTTTAGGTATCAACCGACCTAATGGAGGCGAGAGTCTTGTGGTGTGGACAATGGCGTGAAGTAGGTGGTCAAACGGACGTGAAAAATAACAACGTGAATATTAAACACACTATGGCAGCGAACAGGCCACAAAGAAATCTCAAGTTGCTGCATGAAGGTAGCAAAAAGAGTCACAATGAAGGTGGCTAAGGTTTCAGGGAAAAAAAAAACCGCAATGAAGGCGGCAGGTTCATGTGGAAGCGAGACTCCCAAAGACCGAGAGTTCTGATACCATCTCAAGAATTAGGGTAAAAATATATTTTATTGAATTGAAAATATGTTGAAAATACATAAAATATATATATACTAGATTACTATACAACCAAATCCCTATGAGTACTCATATATAACTAAATCTCCTACTAGTACCCCTATACAACCGAATCCCTATACTTGAGGGATATTTTTAATAATAAAACAGAAATAGATTTTGACAATACTATAACCTTCCATTTTACTCTATTTGAATTCGGAAGAATATAGTGCCATGTGGGATATTTTGAAAACCAGACCAATCCTATATCGGGTAAGTGGATGGTTCAAGGTTTTGAAGGAGAACTAGGGTCAAGCTGGTTTTTCTATGTGCATGTTTGATTTTTCTATAATTTCATGGTAATGTGTAATGTAAATTTATTTATATATGGCTGATTCTGTCATGCCTAGCATTCTAAAGACCTAAAGTAATCTTCATTAGTCCCTATGGCTATCCTATTGAAATAGCTTCTCCACTCTATAGCTTTTATTCTTCCTCATTTTTCTGTTCCAATTGGCTGGCTATATTCTGCTGTTCATATGCGGCACATATATGTAATTAGTATATTCCAAAAGAATCAATACATGAAGGATAAGGAATTCTCAAACTACAAAAAAGAATGTTGAGAAGGAAAAGAGATGAGAGAATGGAAGAGTCGTCATATAATCCACGTGTACAAATTACACACTTCAAAAGCGAGTAAAGAGCCATAGAGTGCAGCCGCCAAGATGTTGTTTCTTAGGAGCGGGGCTATGATAGAGACTTGGGTATTATGGGGGCCCAAGTCCCACATTGAGTAGCATGAGATGTTCGGTGGTGTACTCAATTCTTCCCCTTGATAGCTAGCTTTTAAGGGTGGGTTCCCCAAGGACCTAAATACTTATCAGATATCTGTTGCTTCTATTTTGTGTCTTCTTGCTTGAATCATTTTGACAGCAGCATATATCATTTTTTTGTGGGTAAAAGCATATATCATATTTATATGCTTTTTTTAAGGAATCATCTTTATATGCTACTGCCAGAGAGAAATAGTGAATTAAAGAATTCACTTTTGTAGCGAACCTAGTTTAGGTGGATAAGGATTGAATGCTTTTGTAGAGAAACATTTTTTATCAGCCACCGCCATATGGCAATTGTGCTCTATGAGCTCTTTTTATCATATGCCACTGCTCTTACTAATTAATTATTTTTTAACCTGGCTTTTTCTTTTCTTTTCTTTTCTTCTGGGTGGAATATTTTTGGGGTTCGCGTTTTGGACTGGATTGGTAATGGTTTCTTGTGCTGAATTGTCCAGATTGATATATGGGAGGAGAGGAAGGTTTTTGGTTCGCGAAGTCAGGGTCTTAAGGATGAACTGATGGGTAAGAATCCCCTTCCAAGCTCTGCAAGCAATGGAAAAGGTTCAGATTCTATCAAGATATTGAAGAGGGACGCCCACTCAGTGAGAATAGTAAGCAAGTTGCAGCGCAGCATTGTCTGATGGTCTGTTGCCTTGTTGTTTTGATATGTCTGATTTTGAGGTGTGTCCTTTCTTGGTCATCTTCATTGCAGAAACTGGCTGTTGGATGTTTGCCAGAAAAAATATTAACAGCATTTCATTCTGTTCTTGATGAACATCTTAATGAGGAAGCTGCCTTGAATATGTGTAATGCTGGTGTACATGGTGTGGTTAAACTCTTGGAAGATGTTGAGAATACATTGGCTCAAGGTAAGAGGATTGCAGCAGGGACTTGATCTATTCTTCCTGCTACTCACTTGACAGATGCAAACATTTTGTTTTTATTATGGAAATTGATTAAATTACTTAGCAGTAGCATCAATTATATGATGGCATATTTTTTTTTATATGATGGCATATTTTTTTAAATTACTTAGCAGTAGCACCACCTATTTTTTTTAGGTGTACCAATAAGGCTTATAACTAAATAACAGCTGTTTTATTGAACAATTCTCTGGGGAAAGGTTCCCAAATCAGAGACAATATATGCAAAATTACACTTGCACAGAATTGAAAGTACACAGGAAAAACAAAACACAGTCACGGTTTCCACCAAGGATTTGAGAGCCTTGGGTCTCCCTTTCCAAATAACCACTCAGTAATTCTAGGATAACCCACTATGTTCTGCCTTTTCATTATTTATTCTTAGTACAGACAGAAAATACACAGACTAGAAAATAACTGCTATTTAATAATTATTAACTGCACAGAAACTGCCAAGTCAGTTTCAGTTCCCTTTCCTTGCATAATATTTCTTTGAGAGGTCTAACAAATATGTACAGGGCTTTTTGAAGATTGTTTTAGTTATGGAATTGGTGGGATGGTCATTATAACTGGAACACTAATATGGATTGATTTAGAAGCACGAGTCTCATATGGGCTGGGTGTAAAATTTATAATTCCCATTTAAAGTAGGTGTCCACCTGAGTCCTGATAGCATGTCTTTTTGGAGCATCAATCAGTGATGTGAAACTGTTATTCTTCCTGAGGAATTGACAGAGAGAAGCAATGGATTATGATTAGGGATTTGTCCTGGGTGTGTTGTCATTATTCCCAATCAAAAGCTACTCACACTCACACTTCCCTTATTTTCTAGGGCATTTGAAGACATGCATGGCCAACTCCACTTGCTAATTCTTCTGTTTTTCAAGCAGAGCAGCATAACTTTTATCTATTTCTATTGCAATAGCGAAGTAGTTAATGAATCATTTTAGTGACCTTAGTTGCTCTGACCTTGGTTGCATCAGGGAACCAGCTGGGATCCACTTTGGTGAATGATTTGCATGAAAGGGAAATGGAGCTTAAACAATATATGGAGCAACTTGAAAATGCCGAGGCTGCCAGGGCTTCTTTGCTTTCTCAGCTTAAAGATGCACTGCAGGAACAAGTACAGTTGTTTCTACAAATATACTTGTTAAAAAGTTGAAATTGGTAACTGCGTACTAACCTAAAGCTTTTCAGGAATCAAGGCAAGAGCATGTTCGCACTCAGTTGCTAGTAAGTTAAATCTCCGTCTCCGTACTCTATCCATTGATGTAACACTGTTCCTTTTTTCCTAATTATAATATAATTAAGGTTTGTTGCCTCTTACTATGGTATGAGTATCCTTAAAAAGGCCATCTTGATTGACTAGTATAGTTCATAATTTTTTTTCAAATTATCTTTGTTTTTCCAAAACCATGCTCAGAAAGCTGCAAAAAAGTGAAGCAATTATTTCCCCAAAATAAAAGGGAAATTTTATTCTTTTTCAACTTAGGGTGTGTTTGATATGCTAAAGAACAGGGGATTGGATTACACAACTCCAATTGTACCATGTTTGATTTAAAAACTGGTCAGAGAACTGGACAAACAAGGGGCAAATGACTAGACAAAAACAACAATTCTTGTCCCTCATTAAATCACGAGACAACTTTTTATCCTTACAACATATTTAAAATACTGAAATATCCTCTCAAAAACAATTTTCTCCCATCTTCTCTCATTACTCTTTCTCTCGCTGTTTCCTCTTTCTTTCTCTCTCTTCTCCCATCTCTTTTATTTTCTACTCAAAGATAGTCAGTCTCTCTCCCTCCTATTTCTTTCTCATCTTCTCTTTCTACTCTTTCGCTTCGTCTCTCCATCCTCTCACCTCTCCTCTCTTTTTCATTCTATCTCTCTACACGCACGCACACGCAGGGTAGCTCACTATATAGTACTAATTACTTGAGAAGCTTTTGGGGTTGAGTTCGGTTCAAGCCGCCGAAAATTTAAGAGTCGCTAAACTGAAAACACAGTCCCTCAGGCAGTGAATAAGATCATCCTCATTGCCAAGCAAGTTATTTTTTTAATAGAAAAATGTTAGTGGTTAGGGGGAAGGGGAAATGTTAGAAGTAGAGATTGAACCCTTGACCTACATCTTAAAACTCCTTTTGTAAACAATTGGGCTAATCCTTTGGGAACTCACTGCAGTGCAAGTTGGGAGTTCAGTTAAGCCTTGTGGCACCATGAGAGACATTTGTATGGAGTGCTCCTTTCATGGTGAACCACATGAACAATTTAATCTTCCACTACCAACGCTTAATAGGATTAGTAAAGCACGCTGATTCACAAGCCCGTTATTTCCTTCGTGAAACATGGTCTCTCATAAACTCAGTCTTGGAAAGAGCTGCCCACATGAACTGGTGTCGAGGAGGTCATATCCCATAATATTTAAGGAATAAATATTTCAAAATTTCAATGAATAAACATATAGATATAAGTTGAGATTTGGTAAAGAGAATAATAGGTTTTTTTGTGTGCAGATTTTAATGTAAAATAATAGACATTTAAAAGAAAATATAGAGAGTGGAGACTTGAAAAGAAATGTTATAAAAATTAAAATTAATTTTGACTTTGAGAGTTAAGATTTGAGGGAAAGAAAGAATTTTAATATTAAAAAGGAAAATTTTAAAATCAAAATTTGACTTAAATGTTTTAAGTTTGATGATTAAATGTTTTAAGTTTGACGTCAGTATCAATTGATTCTATATGTTCCACATATAAATTGATGGTTTTATTATGGTGAAGGTTGTACGAGGCCAGATTGAGAAAACAGCCGGTATCAGGAAGTGGTTTAAGCAAACAACAGATGCCACACATCCATCAGTTCAACTAAACAGCACTGCGTCTCAGCCTACTTTTATGCAGCCTCCTATGTCATTTTCTCCTTTCCAAACTACCGAAGAAGATAACAAGAAGGCAGCAGCTGCTGCTGTTGCTGCTAAGCTCGCTGCCTCTTCATCGTCTGCTCAGATGCTTGCATCTGTTCTTTCTTCTCTAGTAGCCGAAGAAGCTGCCTCCATGAATGGTACCTTAAATTCCAAGGGATTTACATCAGCATTACCTACTTTCAATCCAGAGAAAAGACCCAGAATTGAAAAATCATCGCCTGTTACTGATGTTAACAGTTCTGATATGGCGAGCTCTTCCTTTTTTGCCACTTTACAACAGCCATCGTTAACAAATCCGCAGCTTGCACCGTCAGCCAACATGCAAACCATGTCTCAAGCCAACAATCAATTACAAGCTGCATTTGCTTCAGCACCCCTTCCCCCTCAGTATGTCCAATCAACTGGTTTCATGGATGGAGGAATTCCTTATGGGTACGTATCAAATAACCTACCACCTCCACCTCCACCTCCTTTTCCTCCACATGCTGCAATAGGGTTATCAATGCCACCAGCACACCAGCAACAGCAGTCATCACCAGGAGGATTTTATAGGCCACCTGGCATTGGGTTTTATGGGCAGTGAGCTTTGTTCAAAGACAATCAGCCAACATTGCGGCAAAATCTTTGTAGCTTGTTCCTCTGGGAATTTGCTGTAGGCTGAGGATTTTCCCGAGGTTGTATAATGATGTAAATTACTAGATATATAAATTTGGCTAGAGTTCATTTGTATCCTTAAACATCCCCTACTTTTTTAATTTGCGTACAACCTAAATGCTGGGACCTGGGTGGTAGGCTTTTGACATCATAGAGGTACTTGAGATCTACTTCACCAGTGCAACTACTGTTGGAAAGAAAGTACCTAGTGGGGCCTTTACTATTTTTTATGAAACATCACAACGCCCTTGTTGATTGCCCATAGTCGACAATTCCACACATTTATGCAGTCAGTATGTCGACAGCCTTGGATCGATATCAGACAGCCTAGATTTAAATGTAGATTTTGTTTATTTTATTAAATTGAAATATCGAGTTTGAAATCTGAATTGTTTGATCTTTATTCAACAGCCACCAATGTATTGGCTACATGAGTGCGTGGATTGCCAACTTTTAGCAATCCAAATCCGTATATAAACACTTGTTTCCATGAAGTTTTCTGAGGTAAACATTAGCAGCTGATGTTATTCACCTCTAGATGACACCATGCTCATAGTATGCTTTACTACAGTCTTGAGGTTGGCTGTAAATGTAGAATAGTATCAATTGACGGAGGAAAGTAGGACGTTGGTATTTTAGTTGCATGCTAGTGTCTGTATGGTATATTTTAAGAGTCTTTATTCATGCAAAGGTTTCAAGAGAAATTCTTGATGTTTGTTTCAAGTAGAAAAGCGCCTTACCTCCTAGACACGGCATTTATCTGCTCTTTTGAATAAGTGTTAATGTTTTGGATATGGACATACTGTAAGTATTTGATTAAACTATGCTTTGGGATATTTGGTGCTGAAGCGATTGTTTATCTCTTGAACATTTTCATGATTGGATGAAACTTATGCAGGTCTTGCAGAATTATGTTTGCATTTTTCTCTGGTAGAGTTGATATGAATAAGTTAGTTTTTATTTAATGCCACTTACGATGAGTGACAACTTTGACTTAAAATGCTACCTGTAAGTTGATGGTAAGGTGAAGTATCCAAATGGGTGGTTAACATCACTGAAAATACCAGCTGTAGTAGATATTTGCTGACTAATTTCAAAATTGTAATACTAATCTTGACCTCATGAAAGTTCTGAAATTGTTAAAGGGTTAGTTCTTTTTGTTTGACAAGAATATTGAAAAAGTTGAAAAGATGAAAGAACTACTCTTCTACGAGAGAAGCTGTAGCAATAGCATCCCAATTCCCAAACAATCATGAATCATTAGTGAATTTCTTTAATTAACAAATATTATAAAACTCTTGGTAAAAAAAAATTATAAAACTCGAACTGGGAATTTGGTTGGAGTATTGAGTCAATAGATCATATTCTTTGAATCAAAGAGTTGGTGGATAGAGTACTAATATTAGGGTTAATTAAAAAATAATCATCTAACGATGAATAACGATGCTTCACCTGTAAATCATCCATACGCAACATCCCTTTTTCTTTTTCTACGTATACGCTACATCCTTTAGTATGGCCTAAAGTTAGAAGGAAAGAAAAGAACTAGAAAGATTTATACATATGTTGATATTGGATTCTAATGTCCCTAAAATCCGTTTGATGACCAAATGAGAAGGCCCCCACATTGGTTTTCATTTGACACTCTACCCAAGGCCAAATTCCTAATATTTTAGCAAAAAAAGAAGGAAAAAACAGACTTAGATTCTTAATATTGTCGCACTCTTCAAAGACTGACATTTACGATAATTTTTAATCTATCGGCGTTTACCTCTTCCAGCACAAACCCAATTGTAGTAATCTCCTATTATTATTCAATGAGACTACGGGTGTTTATGGTGAAAAAATTAAACTACATTAAAGATTTAATTCAATTATTGAAAACTACATTTAGTTTAAATTTAATATACTTTTGAACCGGTTTAAAATTGGTTTATAAATATAAATTAGTTTAATATTTTGAATAAATTTTTAGTTTAAATCGATTTTAAAATAGTTATCTGAAAAAAGAATTTTAAAATTATTTTAATAAAAAACATATTAATTTTTTTTCGAGAAAAATAAATATAAAAAATTTTCAGATAAATTTTTTTTTTGATAAAATAATTTTAAATTTTTTTTAGCAAATTTGTTTTAATTTATAGTCCAATTAATCATATTTTGCACACCTCTAAATGAGACACTTTAGTTTAGTCTATAAGAAGTCTTTTCCTTGATTCAACCCAATGAAAATACTTATTGTTATAATTTAAATCCATGAAAAGCATAAAAAAAAATTAAAAAAAAAAACTAGTTTATTAAGTGAGATTGAAAACTTTTCAAGACTCAAATATCACATTGACACTTTTATCAACTATAACAATTACACCACAAAAATGATTAATGCTATTTTTAATTAGCTCATTTATAGTTATTATTGTTCATTAAAAAAACTAAAAAATTAATATAAAGATTCCAATTAGAGCTGAGTTAATCCATGCTAAACAGACAAGAGCTTTTGTAATTTTCAGTTCATAATATTAAAATCTATATTTGGCACTTCTCTGAAAGTAATGTTAATAATGTAAAATATCAATGTTAGTTAAATAATAATGATAATAAATAAATAAAATAATCGCATTCCTGTCCTTAATATTATATATATTTGATTGATTATTAAAATGTTATATAAATTACAGTTAGACACTTAATTGGGAGGTAGTTTATTTAGAAAATTGACGCATAATAAACAGCACACCCAATTTGATTGTACAAAATTCGACAAATAAGCAAGAATTAGAACTTTTAATTTATTTTTTCTGAAAATGGAATCGTAATTCACGGTGGCACAAGTCAAGAGGTTTCACACCCAGCACGCGTTGGAGCTTTCCCATTCCAGCACGCTACTCTGTTCGTTCATTTGGTAACATACCACAAACACGTCACCTTTCATTTTTATATTCTTTTTTTTTTTGTTTATTTGACTTTATTTTCCTTATCAAGCACGAAAAGAAAATTAACACCAACATTTTTTTTATTTTTTTTGTAATACTTTGCATTTTCGTACAGAGATTCTCATTTTTTACTCCTTGAAATTCAGGTATTGTTGTTAACAACCCATCAATTATTTCGATTCGAATTTCCAATTATTCGGTTGTGTTTCAGTTGAGAGGTAAAAGGGGTGATTTTAGTTAATTTTACTATCGGTTAATTTATCAGTTTTAGGGTTTATGTGGTTTCTGTTGTAAAAATAATTTATTTATGGGCGTTATTGTTGCTTTGTCCCTTTTGAAATTCAGTTATGTTGATTCACATATGGTGTTGCGATTCATTTAGTTGAGTAATTTAGAGAAATTAGGGGGGGAGTAACTCCATGGTATATGAAATTGTGCTTGTTATGTTGGGTTTTGGAAAAATATGAAATTAGAGTACAGTAATGAATGAAACTAATGGATTTTTGTTTGAGAGAATTGATCATGATGCTCAGGAACTTGATGGTTCTGGGATCTTAAAAAATGGTCTCTTTTTGACTTGTAGGTTGACCTATAGTAAAGAATAAAATTGATGTCTTCAAAAACATTGAGGAGAAGGCTCCATCATGGGGATGTTGATGGCAAAAGGCAGGAGCATTTGGATACTTCAGGATTAGATTCTTTGAATGAACCCTTGCTGAGTGGTGATGATTATATTGAGAGTAAGAAGGTGAGAAACTGTTTTCTTTTTTGGGAGGATGGTGGTTAAGTTCATCTGATTTTACATTTTATGATGTTATATTTTTTTCTGTCGTAAAGATATCTGCACTTGAAGATTTATGGGATGATGAGAGGAATAAGGCACAAATTCATTGGACATTCTTATTTTCGAACCTCATTGCACAATGGGCACAGTGGTTAGGTATGTATACGATTGATGTAAGCTGTTTCACTTTCATTATCTAATAAAAATCAATATTAGACTGTTTCACCGTTCACACGTTCTTTGCTATGTGTTTGTGGACTTATTTTCCATTTGTGATAGTTATTGATGTAATAAAATCCAATTATAATCAGTGTTCTCAATTGTGGATCACAAAAAATACCGGTTTGTTCCAATTCCACTATGCTTTAGGGCTATGACGCCATTATCGCCGCTATTTGACAACACTTTGTACTAAATAGTGTATCACGGAACAATAGTGATTTGTTCAATTTCTAGTACGCTATAACGCCACTATTTGACAACATTGATTCCCATAGATTTGTCACTCTTGCAAACAAGAAAAGTATATGATCTTCCTTTCCCTCTAAAATCTTACATTTCGAGTGGTGGCTAAAAGACTCAGTCTTAAGGTTGTAGACGTTGCAATGATCAAGCACTTCTTTTGGAACTTGTGAGTATAAGTTGACTGAACTAATGGAGGAGGGTGGTTGATAATTAGCACTTAATTTAATATTAGGTCACAAACTCACGGTGGTTGGTTGGTGTAGTATTAGTGTATTACATACTAGGTTTGAAATCTTACAAATCAGTATCTTAAGCTACGGTTGTCAGTATCTTATGATACATGTGATTGGTATCTCGATTCAAAACAAAGCTTATCCCAATCAATACGAATTGTTGTGCTAGTGCATATCCATTTTGAATATGAATCGCAACAATAGTATTGGGAAAAATAGGGATTTATACTAAATCAATGAAAATCGGGGTGTTTTATATCTACCTTTCCCCATTGTTGACTGGTGTACAAATAAGAAGAAAATGAAAATGGCATGATTTTAGTGGTGATTATCTGACCTGTAATCAATCATTTCGTATGGCCTTTGCAGCAAACATTGTACTAGGCTCTGGATCTCTTATTGGTCGTCTTTTAGCTCTTCCTTCTACCGCTCTTTACTTGCAAAACAATAGGTTGCTACCTCAACCTCTTAGCCCTGTACAGGTATGTATAGTGATATCTTATTTAAATTCTGAAGTGCTCATTTTGGCCAAAATCAAGTAACCAACTTCAACTTAAACCCTATCTGAAAATACAATTGATCTAAATTATGAATTTAGTAGGCTTTTCTAAGCATACCTTTGAATTAAACTCCACCAAACTCCCTAAATCAACCACCCTTTGTCTTTTGAAAATGAAATGGTGCCAGGGAAATTCGGATTTATGATAATAAAAATACTTACTTGATAGGACATTATCTCTGGATTTAGTTTGATATTGCCACACAATGTCTTACTTAAACCCTATCTGAAAATACAATTGATCTAAATTATGAATTTAGTAGGCTTTTCTAAGCATACCTTTGAATTAAACTCCACCAAACTCCCTAAATCAACCAACCTTTGTCTTTTGAAAATGAAATGGTGCCAGGGAAATTCAGATTTATGATAATAAAAATACTTACTTGATAGGACATTATCTCTGGGTTTAGTTTGATATTGCCACACAATGTCTTGAATACCTCCCTATGCCATCTTTTGCAAGGCATAGTTGGGTAATGCATATTGTTTTGGATTTTGATGATATGTATTTGGTTGAATTATTATATGTATATAAATTTCTCATTGTTTTCTTCCTTTTTAATTAAAGATCACATGAGATTTTTAAAAATGATGTAAGATTTATAATTGAAGAAGTAATCTGAACAATCAATTTTAATCTAATGGCTGGAAGTAAATGTTCTCATTTCTCACATTTAATAATAATGTTCACCAATCACCTAGATATGAGGAGAAATCAAATTACTTCACGAGTAAGTCTGAGCAAAGTTACTTTGCTTAATAACTCATTATAAAAATTGAATTTGACTAATCCAGCTGTTTTACTGAGCTTTTGTATTCTCTCTCATTATGACTATTGTGGAGTTTGTTTGTCAGTTTAAAAAAATATATTACGTGTTATATAATACCATCTTATTGTTCCTAGCTTCTGATTGTAATCAACTGTATTCCTTTTTTTTACTAACTGAGAAATTTGCTACATGTGGTTATGTCATGTTTATTCACGTTTATTTTTTATTTCTTTCTTAGGAAGAAAGACTAAGAAACTTACGGCAACGGCTTGAAGTCCCCTTTGATGGTTCTAAAACACAGCACCAAGTATGTATTTATTGCATTTGTCCCCTGATCACATTACTGACAATTGTTTCTGTATATCATATGTTCTGTTTGTTCAATCCTGCTGTCATTTCCATATGCACCTCTTGATACCATTATGTTATACTGATATTCTGTTTTGTTCTGCAATCTACATGCGTGCTTGATAAATAATCTGATATTTTTTATCTGGAATGTGGGTGTGATAACTGCTCAACTTGCAAATACTTGTTTATGGGTATTGATAAACAATTTATAAATTGAATTTCCTTACATGGATTAATTAAAAGGTGGCCATGAAAATTGCTATGCATGTCTATACAGTGCATATATCTAATGTATCCATGGCATGCTTTTGAGAATCTATAAGTTAAAGTTGAAAATGAACATGTAATAAATAATAAACATTTTATTTTATTTTGACTATAGGATTACATTTTCAAATTTTTTTGTTGTTGTTATTGTCACAGGACGCTCTGTTACAATTGTGGAAATTGGCTTATCCTGATAGGGAGCTGCCTTCACTAAAATCAGATCTTTGGAAGGAAATGGGATGGCAAGGTTTAGACCCATCAACAGATTTTAGGTGTGTGATCAAAAGTAATATGTTTTACTCTCAGTAGTCAATAGCGACAGGCGCGGCGGCTCTGTGCTACGCAAAACGGTGTTGCGTCGTGAAGATGAGGAAGTAACATGAAAAAGGAGGCCGCAACAGTTATTTTAAGAGCGCAAAGTCTAAAATACCTTCGATTTTAACGAGCGCAAAGTCTAAAATGTCCTCACTTTTGAGAGCGCAAAGTCTAAAATACCCTTGATTTTTTTCTTTTTATCTCCAGGTAACTTTTTTCTGGAATTTCACGACCTTTCTTCTCCAAACATTACAAGTGCAGTGTTCTGTTTTTGGAAACCTACAAATATCTTCTTAGTGACTGTCCCCACTGTTCCTTTCTTTCCTGCGACTGATTCTTCTCAAGAAAGTTTCCCTTATCTCTGCGCCAATGTTCTCCTCTTCTCTGCAACTATTGGTCTCCTCCCTGTTCCTTCCATCTCGTCGACCATTATTCTGCTCTGTTTTTCAATTTCTGTCTGTTTCTGTGTTAACAGTCCCCTATTATGGCATCATCTTTAGTTCTTTTCATCTCCCCTGTTTTTCTGTTTCTTCTTTGGTGATTAGTTATAAATATGTTGTTTAGTTTTGTGCATTAGTCTAATATTTTAGCCATCATATGTGTATGGTTGAAAGTGCTTGTAATGTTTTTCTAGATTTCGACATAATGGCCATACCGCTATAGCATTTTGGGAGTCAGCCGCTACGCTATCTGCTACTGATTACATTTACTTTAACGAGATGGGGTGGGGGCCTGAATATGAATAGGGTTTTATTCAGCTATAAATTAGAGACTTAAAATACTGTAAGACCATTAAGTAAGGTTTCATTGACTTAATGGGAGGTGACTTAAAATACTATATATTGTTCTTTAAGTAAAAGTTTTATCAAACTTAGGAACTTTTTATGAAGTCAAGTCTACTTGTTTTTTGGAATTATGAAGGAGTTCCTAAGAACTATCTTACCATGGTTTGCAGGGGTGGAGGGTTTATATCATTAGAGAACCTCATCTTTTTTGCGCAGAAGTATCCAGTAAGTTTCTTCTACCGTATTTGCATTCTACATAATGTGTTAAATAATTAAGTGATGCAATGTTAATTAGTCTAGCATATTTCTACTTGGCAATGTCATAGGTTTCTTTCCAGCGATTATTGCATAAACAGGATGGAACCAGAGCAGAGTGGGAATATCCATTTGCAGTAGCTGGAATCAATATTTCATTTATGTTGGTGCAGATGCTGGATCTTCAAGCAGGTAACATGAATTCTCTTGATAAGAAATTCAGCGGTTGCAATGATTATTCCTGAGTTAAAATATAAGGCTGGTATTGAGTAGCATAGTAATTAAATAGATATCATGAAATCTTGTCTTATCACGTCACATTCTTAATTATGTTTGGATTTCTGTTGCAAACTACAATCGAGGCCAAAAAATTTGTTTTCCTAAGAAACTGTAAATAGATACTTCAGGTTCAATTGTATGCTTCATGTAAAAATCATCTGATGAGTTGTTTCCTTTGCAGGGCATCCATCTTCTTTGTCAGGAATCCGTTTTCTACGGCTGCTGGAGGAAGATGAAATGGCATTTGATGTCCTTTTTTGCATCGCCTTTCAAATGATGGATGCTCAGTGGCTAGCAAAGCGTGCTTCGTATATGGAATTTAATGTAATATATCATTTTATTTCTGTTTGTTCGTTGGTTAAATCATTATTATTATGTGATATTGTTCTTATTTCTTTAAGATATTGATTTTTTATTAGGATGTTTTGAAGTCGACAAAAATGCAGTTAGAGCGTGAGCTTGCTCTTGAAGACATCTCCAGTATAAAAGATTTACCTGCTCACAACATGTTGAGATGATTAGTGCTCATTTTAGTTTAACATTTCTCTCTCCCATTTTTTAGGTAGAGAATGTTCCCTTAAATGTATCTTAAAAGTATTTGTCATTCTATCTTTCAATAGAAAGAAACATGTAAATCAAGTGAAAGTGAGATCCCATTATATCAGATTAATCTTTCTGTTGGTTTATGTAAATCAAGTGAAAGTAGAAATTTAGAAAATTGTTAAGAAAAAATATGCTGTCAACATTTAGAATATTTCAAATCAATCATATAAAGTATTGAGACGTTGCCCGAGTAATGTTGGCAGTTCAATAATATTTAAAGAGATTACAAACCGAGATAAGATTCAATTGTATTTTTCTTGCATTAATAAGGTGAATCATCAACAAGATAAAGAAACAAAATTTTCCCAACTTCCAAACTTGGGGCAAGAACTCAAATAAAAAATAAAAGACAGAAATGTGGTATTGTTACACAACGAGATTTGGTCACCCCCACAATGCTCACAGGCTCCCAAAATGCCCCATACGCTTCCGGCCTTCTAAAACATCACATGACAGAAATTTTTCTTATCGTTCCTACTTGCGCACTTGATAAGAAAAATGCTAATAAATATTTTAAGAGTACTTGTTAAAAATTTAAAAATAGAAAAAAATCTTTGAAGTTGTGTAATTTATACTTTAAAATTATAAAAAGTGATACTTTTTAAAAAAAAAAAATTATTGTTTAACAAGTATCCTTAGACTTTGTTAGCATAACATTTAATTAAATTGTTTATTTTTAATATAAAATGTTTAATTATTTATATTAAATGTTTCTAAAATAAATAAAAGATATATTATAAATAACAACGTTAAATGATTTAAAATAGTAAATGTTCACTTATAATAGTACGGTTAGTTTTGTATATCAGTTATTAGGAGGATAAGAACAAGTGCATAGTGCCAAAATGATAACTAGGAGTATATATATAGAGTGCAACATAACGGCTCGCTTTGTATATCAATTATTAGGAGGATAAGAGCAAGTGCATAGTATTTTTATTTGTGTTAAAAAGATGTGATAAATTTTATTATAATTAATAGATACAACTATGAAGTGTCGTATTCGAATTTGGAGATAAGACGTTAAATTTAACAATGTCAATATTTGTTTTAGCTAGAACTTAAGGAGCAAGTGCATAGTATTTAAGTTTTAATTCAACTGACAAATGTTGATATAATTAAGTTGAATGTCATGTCTCGAGTTCGAATCCAGAACATTAATTATCATAGTATTTATGATCTTTTCTAAGACAAAAAAAAATACATAATAACTAATTTTATATTCACTCAATACTAGTTGAATTTAATTTGTATGTAGTCAAAATGTAAAAAAAATTACACAATTAAAAAATCATAACAGTTCAATGTTTTAAATAGTTTAATTTTTATTATATTTAATTTTAAATCTTTATAAATGGTAGTTTATGACTGGTTAACAATATACAAAGTTTTCCATTAACTATGCAACAAAAATATTATCATAAAATTGTATAACCATATCAATTTAGTTATCAATCTTATCAATATATCAAATTGATTATGTAATTGCAAAATCTTTATCAGATGTGATTTTTTTTTATCTATTATCAAATACATTTATAATATTAATTTCAAATTCAACTATCACACGATAAACTTATGGAGAGACAAATGTTTGCTATTTATTTATTTTTATTTATTTGTCTGAAATCCTATGCCATTTGATTATTGAGTTAATTGATGTGAACGGGTGTTAATGGTAAATTTTCTTTAGATTGCCTTTTGATCTGTCGTTTCTTTCTTAACCGTTGGTTTATACACCCAATGAATGTTTGAACCCCCAGGAAAATAAATACACCACATAAATAAACATGTACTAGTATTTATGAATTCAAAAGAATGTAAAGATTAAAAAATGAAGTTCAAAAATTTGAGGTTCAACCATAATCAACTGAAAGTTCTAAGAATTCTAATATATCTTTTTCTTTTTCAGAAATAAAATATCAAATCATGCACTGAAACTAATTATCTGATGTGACTATTTCATTATCAGAGTCCACCTTAGACCACTTGTTAACACGATTGCGAGCAACAGTTACCTACACATAAAAAATAATTGTGATTTAACATTAATTATAAATGCAATAAGATGTGGAAAAAATTTATGCAGCAAGATCTAATTGAATGATTATGTAAAAAAAAATTACATTATTTATATAAAGTCTTTGAACTGATAATAAATAAATAAATAAATAAAATACCTGTTTGTCCCAATCAGTTCTGGAACTGATTATGATTAGTATTATAGTCTGAATAAATGTTCCAATCAACATCCCAATCCATATACCCTAAGAACATAAGAAGAAACAAGGTTGTGTCTAATTAATGGAAGAAACAGCAAATTAACAAGTACTATAACAATTTGAAATTGAGAAAAGAGTAGTATAAAATAAAATGAAAGCCTACCTTGACTTGCAAATGAAAAACGTTACCGAGTACAATTCCAACTGGAACACCTATGATGTAATAACACCCTAGATTCACATATGCTACAATGTTTTGCCACCCTGCTCCAATAGCAACTCCTACAGCAGAAAAAAAAATGTATAATATTAATTTCATACACTTTGCTAGACAAGTTCTAACCAAATTCATGTTTATTTCATTTTATAATTAAGATGGAACAAGATATATATGATCATAAAAAATGTTACTAGTTCATGTTTGGTAAAAAAAAAATGTTTCAACTTCAGTGCATAATTATCTAACTCAATTTTCTTCAATATTGCTCTTTTTGAAAAGAGAATTATCAATAACATTGATGATTTTCAATTTTTGAAATATTTAAAAAAATTGTTAATTAAGAGCAGTTTACCTGAAAGTACAGGTTGAACACTGTTTAGCAGTATAGAAACAGCCAAAAGAGGGGACAAATCACCAACAGCTGAGGCCACATCTTTATTTGAGGTAAAAATATAAACA
>NC_021162.2:65450398-65473545 GCF_000331145.2 Cicer arietinum | reverse complement strand
TTTCCCTAAAAAATAAGAAAAATATAAACAAAAAGAACCCAATTGTGAATGATGTTAACACTATCACAGTCACTGAGAACTTTGCAGCTTTGGCACTTCCTTTTCCAAGCTCATTTGCCACTCTAACACTGCAAATAAAGTTCATTTTCCATTGTAAACAAACAACAATAAAAATTGTGTGGAATTCATATAACTTTTTTTTTTAAGATAATGAAAAATCAATAACTACAATAATAAAAATTAAAGGGTGAGAATGTCAATACCTTGCTGCAGCCATGAAACCAAGTGATATCATCATTTCCCATCCATTGATGTTGAGACTGAAGAAAAAAATTAAATTTTATCTTAAGCAATCCAATTCAGTGATAGATCAAGCTAATGAACTTTTTTTTTTTTTGTGAACATAATAATCAAGCTAATTAATACAACGAAAACATAAGGTGGTTACAAAGTATATACAATATAATGATGAAATTGAAATGTGAAAATGCAAAAGGATTACCATATGGATAAAGCATCAATTTGAATCTCTGCATTTTCCATGTTGCCTGTTAAAAGAACCAATATTGTGTTGTACCATAGCTCAAAACTGCAAAATGTTCAATGGCTTCAAATTAGGAAGACAAATTTATGTTTATAAATATTTGTTTACTTAAGTAGCATAATAGAAATATTGATAATTAAAACTCTATCTCTAGAAAGAAAATCTAAATTTATTTCACAATAATAGCATTTTTAAATAATTCAACCCTCTTTTCATCTTTTTCTATTAGAGAGTTGTGGTTTAAGATAATATTTTAGCCTAAAATTACTCCTTTAATTTGTTTTTCTCCCTTTATATTTCTCTTTATATTTAAATAACTGGTTTCAACATATATTTATTTTATTTTGTGATATTTTCGTTCTAAGTAAGATATTATTTTATTCATTGTCCGTCATCTAAGTTGTTTGTTGACTATAACCTAATAAAACGAAGTTGAAAATCTTATTTAAAAGAGATTGTAAATACTCATCAGGGTTAGATGAATATCAATGGTGACCCAACAATATATATAACATACATTAATAGAGAGTGTCAGATGAACATAAGGGGTGCCAACAATATATATGTAATCTAGTAATAGACTCTAGTATCATATGAACATCGATGGTGACCCAACAATATATAGTAATAGACTTTAATGTCTTGTAATTTTAATAATATTTAAATTTGGGTCTAACTCAATCCCAAAATCTATTTGACAAGTGATGAATTTTCGTAGGTCGTCGATTAACTCGTACAATCAAAACATTGACACGGGTCTCCAATTAAGAAAGGCCACAATTTTTTTTATAATATACCTTAACTTTTAAAAAATTAATTTCTTTAATTTTGTATATTAAATGCTCTAAAATTTTATATTTGCACCTTATATCTAGAATAAATAGTCATTTTTTCATCACTGAGTTTGTGACAGCAACTACGGCCTACTTGACACCACCACCCACCATCGAACGTTAGAATCTTGATTTTTGATTTTAGGGTTTTGTGATTTTAAAAATCCAATATATAGATTCAATAGAGTTTCCAAAAACATTGAGACGGCCCTGGATTTTCTCCACTTATAAACACTATGAAAACCATGTCACTAGTAAACGTGGAATCTACAACATGATTAGTTAATACTTAATAGAGAAGAAAAACTCACCATAACATGGCACCTGATGAAAAGGAAAGTTTGACAACAGGCCAAAGATCTTTGAAAGCTAAAAATGAGAAACCTTTCCAAGTATTAGGACACCAACCACATGTAATAAATACAATTTGGCCAATATTTGGTATCCAAAAGGCCAAACTTGTTGAAATCATTGCACCAACAATCCCAAGCTTGTATTTCATAGTTAAAAGCCAAGATAGAAATACATGAACGATTATGGAAAATGCTGCCAAGAATGCAATAATAGTGTTCTTGCTTTGTGATTGAAGGAATGTTTGACAAGTGAATGAGGCAATGAAAGCAAACAAAATTGGAATTGACCAATAACCAATTGTTCCTGCCACTTGTGATACGGTTTCATCTTGGCCTAAGAGAATCAAAATTGGAGTTGTGAAGAGGAATAGTGGAAGAAGAATTAGTGCAGTTAATGATATAACTATCCATGATCTTTGAAGATATATTCCCATCATGCCATATTCTTTTGCACCATATGCTTGTCCACATAGTGTTGCCAATGCAGCTGCCATTCCTAACTACAATATTATTCATTTTATAAACACAATTAGTCTTCCACTTCATTTGGTTATAGTGTGATTGCATTTTGTATATGATGGCATTACATTTTAGATTATTTAATGAAGGATTTTGTGGCCTTCTATTTGGAGAAGCACATTGATATATTTAATGTTGTGACACTACATTTTTCACAAGCTTTTACCTTTTAAATCTATTCTAACATTAAAATTAATATTTTATCTATATTTTTCTTAAGACTATTTTATACATACATTTAATCATTATATATTTGTGAAAATATTTTAAGAATCCATTTAATAAAATGACCTCATAATACAATTTAGTTAGGTTAATATGTAAAAGAATTACATTATCGGTGTATAATAATTAATCTCGTATTTTGATAGTTAGAAAATGAGAAAATAAAAGGTGAAAAATATAATTGTTTGAAAATAACTAAAAAAAGGCATGCATTAATAATTGAATATCAATATTCATGTTTAGTTTTTTTCTTCTCTGGATTACTTTTTCAATTGTTCTTTTCTCATTTTATCTAAGTGGTTAACACATATTTAGTTTTTTTTCTTCGTGTTTTTGCATGTAATTTCATCGTTTGAGCACAATAATATTTTGTTCGTCGTTTTAATGCGGTGTTGTTTAATTTTTTGTCTTACTACAGTGTTCATTTTATTTAAATTGATAAATTAGACATGTCTATTCTTCACTTTTTGGTTTTGTTACATTTGTATGTATTTTATTGTAAATTTATTCGTAAATTTTTATTTTTTATTTTTAATGACGTTAAATTTATATTATTATTGTATTATACCGACGTGAATGAATGAATATATTTTTTTAGAAAAAATATAAATAAATACATAATATATACACACAATCCAAAAAGTCAAAAATATATTATCTGTTTCTAACGATTATATAGTCTATATTTAATGATTATTTTCTATTAAGATGCCTAGCTCTGAATCCTCAATTTGCTTTTTTTCCTCTTTGAGATCCATTACAAAAACATAAGGTAAAATCAAAATGGAACAAGAAAAAAGAGGTGAAAAGAAATTGATAAAGAATGAACATACCAGAAAACCATTAGCAAATCTAACAAGAACAGTGAAAACAAGAGCATAAGCAGCTAATTGAGTTGAACCAATATGACCAATAAATGCTTGACTTATAATTTGGATACCAAAAGTGGAAAATCTTGTGAATATGGCTGGACCTGCCACCACCCACATTAGCTTATTCTCTTTCCACATTCTCGACACCAATGACAACTCTTCTTCATCATTTTCTTTCACTATCAACTTCTTCTTTGAATCATCTCCCTCCATTTTTTCTACTTAGTGAATTGCTACTTTATGAATATATAAAATGCCAATATACTATAAAGAGAAACTATTTAAAGAATGATGAGAATTAATGAGACTAAAGATAAAACAAATACAAGTAGTTGTCGTTTGGAACGATCAGTAACTATTGTCAGAATTTCATAAAACTTATTGTGTAGAGTAGTTGTCACATTTATTGCATTTTATTGGCTGGATTTTGATAAATAGTTACACAATCTTCAAACATTGCATTGGGTGGAGATTAATTTAGCACGTATATTTTGAATCATACTCATTGAGTGGTTTAATAAGCTCTTACGTGGATGGCTAAGAACCCTACTATTCTTTTAATCTCATCATAATATATAATAACACACTTTGAAGGATAATGGCAAAAATCTTGTGCCCAAATCACTACACTATTCAGAACTCAAATGAATCATATATTATCTCTCTTTTTTTCACTTTATTCTACACACATTTGTTGCAATTACCGATTTGCAATAGTTTCATATATGACAACACTTATTTCACTCCAATGCTACAAACTTAATCTTACAAGTTTGTAAAAATTAAGGACAGAGTATTGGAAATGCTCTTAAGTTCCTAACTCAGATTACTTATACAATTTTTATAAAGAAATGGCAATTGTATTGTATGTTTCTGAAATCATTATGTTTTTCTCTTAAAATATCTACTATATTATTGTGATCTTAATCAATTTTTTTTTTTTGTCTATAGATAAAATGGTAGAAAAATTCATACAAAAATGTAAGTTTTGTTTCGAACACGAGATATGATATTCAGTCACTTTAATTGACTTATATAATTTTTTAAAGTAAATTGAAAAGATTGAATCATAAGATGATTTGGTGATTTAGGAGAAAACCAATACGAAAGATTAATTAAATAAATTTCATAAATTTAAAATAGATTTGATTGCTTATAACGAAGTTGTAATGAATAAAAAATTCTCCAAATTCTTATTTTTGTGGTAATATCTTGTTTACATTTATATTGATAAAAAAATATGCTTTGCCGATGTTATCTTCACATAAATTAAGGATGTCAAAGTAATATACCTTTAAAAATATTTTAAAAATAAATGACAAAATTAATTATTTTCTTCAATTTATTATGTGATGTAAGGAAGAAATGAAAAATAAAAATTAAATACATTGACAATACTAAATTAATTGGAATTTGATTGTTGTGTATTCAAATACAATAACATCAACATATATTATAATTAGGTATCGGTATGTAGACAATGTGGGAAGTACCATCTAAAAAGTGTTAAATTTAATTTATTAGTATTTAGCGATACTCTCTTTGAAATTAATTTAGTATTAACCGACAATCAATTGTTTCGAGTATGGTTTTTATGATAATTTATAATAAGTATATTATAGTTATTCTCTTTATTAAGAAGAAAATATAAAAATATTAAGTTTAATAAATTGATTAGCAACAAACCTTGTTCCATGTATAGTTTTTATAATAAGTATTCTGATTATTTAATTTTATTTAAAAAGTAAAAAAAAATATTAAGATAAATTAATTGATTAATAATAAATATTAAGTTTAATAAATTGATTAGCAACAAACCTTGTTCCATGTATAGTTTTTATAATAAGTATTCTGATTATTTAATTTTATTTAAAAAGTAAAAAAAAATATTAAGATAAATTAATTGATTAATAATAAATATTAAGTTTAATAAATTGATTAGCAACAAACCTTGTTCCATGTATAGTTTTTATAATAAGTATTCTGATTATTTAATTTTATTTAAAAAGTAAAAAAAAAATATTAAGATAAATTAATTGATTAATAATAAATATTAATTTCATTTCATCGGGATTGTTTAGTGACTTATTTCCAAAAAAGTAACGGGAAAAAATAATCAAAATATAAAAAAAATTAATGACAAATATTTATCTCGTATATTAATTATATGATTCAATGATTTATTTAATAATTCATTTCCAAAATAGCATCGTGAAAAAAATAGAAGTATGAAAAATTATAGTTTATATAATATAATTGATCTTATTTTTATGTCGATGATATTTAAAAAACTCATTATTAATGTATCAATGGCAAACATGTGTTCCACATATGATTTTTTATAATAAAATTTATATTATAATTATTCTCATCTTTATTTAGAAAATATAAAAATTAATAAATTAAAATAAATAATTATTGACAAACATTTGTCTCATGTATGATTTTTATAATAAATTATAATTAATATGTTATAATTATTCTCCTTTTTATCTAGAATATATCAACAACAAAATCTAAATTTAACTAGTTGATTATTCACAAATTATTGTTGTTCCGTGTATTATTTTTATAGTAAATTATAATTATTATGTTATAATTATTCAATCATTATTAAGAAGATATCCAAAAAATATTAAATTTAATTAATTGATTAGTGATTAATATTTATTTTATATAAATTATATATACGCTTTAATGATTTGTTTAGTGACTATTTTCAAAAAAAAAAATAATGTGAAGAAATCAAAATATAAAAAAGTTATAGTTAATATATCGATATCACTGTTACGCTGACTATATTAAAAAATATTCATTTTATTTAACTAATTAGTGATAAATGTTTGTGTCATGCATAATTTTTATAATATATTAAAATATATTGCTATCATTTGTTATGTGTGTAATTTTTAAAATAAATATATTATACGATTATTATCACTTAATTTAAATAATAAAAATATTAAATTTAATTAATTATTCAATAATAAATATTTATTTTATAGACTAATAATAAGCTCAGACGCCTCGTTGAACCTGTTCTAGGTTTTGTGAACGTGTGTAACAAGGAAAGTAAAATGTTTAACGTCAAGCTCTATTTGTAAGATCTGCATGTTTCTTAATTATTAATAGTTAATGAGATGTATTTTCTTCATTTAATTTTATTAGGTAATTACTAGATTTTATAGTAATTTTAATTAATATTTTTGAAATGCATATATTCTTATTTGATTTGACTGTATATGTCGTTAATTTTGGTTAAAAAGAAAAAAAACTGAATAATGTTTCCTTATAAATTATTTAAAATAATGCCTCCTTATAAATTATTTAAAATAATACTAATAAATTTTAAAATAAATAAATAGTAGTAATAATGATAATAATAATAATAATAATAATAATAATAATAATAATAATAATAATAATAATAATTTGGTTGTTTTAAGAGAATCTATTATAATATATTAAAATAAAATTTCAACTCTATTGAATGACATATCATATACTTATATGTCACGTCATAGCATTTACGCTACATCGTTTATATTCTTATGTGGCACCTTTCATATGTCTCTACTATTAATCTCAAATCTTTTATTCCTCAATTTAGCTTTTACATCTCACACGTCATATATATAAGTTAAAAACCATTTCAAAAAAGTTCACATAAAAATAATTGTACCAGTTTCTCACTCCAATCAACATTTATGATTTCTGCAATTCTAACTTTACATATCCTATAGATTCATTAGCAAAAAAATACGTTATATTGACGTTGTCTCATCTCAAATGTTTCAGTAATCATTTGCAAATATAAATACGATCTCACGAAGTCATATTTGAATATGATCTCACAAAGTCATCTATGTTTATTTCTTGAAAAATTTGTGTCATTGATACACTTATCTTCACATATGTAACTAATTATAAATTGTCCATACATGTAGGCAAAATACTTTTATAGATATATATATATATTTATATATTGTTTTATAAGATATTTTATTGGTATCAAAAGACAAAATTGAAACTAAAGCATCTCGACACATTTCAAAGGTACATAATTTGAATTTGAAAAATTAAATTTATACGTCGGAAAAAAAAACTAAGTTAATATATTTTCATTATATTATATTTTTATGACATCTTTAGTATTCTTTATATGTCAGAAAAAATTCAGTTATTCTTAGTTCTCTTTCATTCTATTAGATTTTCATGACATATTTGGTATTTTATATAACAATTTGTAGCTTATGCCCTATTAAAAAAATTGTAGCTTATGTCCTCAAATAAATAAATAAATTATTTTCATCTACAAAATGGATGTAATATTCAAACATAACATCTTTCATGTTTAATCAATTCAATATTAGAGGGTTCAAATTCATCTTGCATCTCACTCAACCATCATAAAATATAAACTTTTAAAATAATGTGATCTTAATTTTTTAATTTTAATAATAAAATTTAATCAATAACATTTTACTCTTTAATACAAAATATTTCAATTTTGATTTATTTTAATAGTTAATAAACAATTTTTTGATAAAATTATTTAAAAATAATTGAAATTTACTTTAAACAAAACATTGAAAGTTTCAACAAATAAATACATACTAATACTAAATTTAATTTGAACATTAGGTGTCTTTTAAATTATCATTTATTTTTAATATTCTTTCACAAAAACTTATTTTTTAACTGAAAACATATTATTTTTTATAAATAAATGTTAGTAAGTTAGTGGTTATACTAGTTTTATCTTATTTTGGACCCAAAACGGTATGAAAACTCGTGTTTCTCAACAACCAAATTATAACTTAATTAAAATATGTATTCATGGTAATTTATTACATATACATATATTTTCATTGTAATTCATCACATATAAATACAAATAAAGTATCGCTTAAATTGCAACAACAAAAAATTAATAAACTTTCAACAAAAATGTTATATCTTTAAAGTTATGAGAAAATTCTGTAAAAAAAATGACAAATTGGAATTGAAGTATCTCGACACATTTCAAAGGTATATATTTTAAATTTGAAAAATTAGATTTATATGTAAGAAAGAATTCAAGTATTTAAGGTTTTTTTCCGTTATATTATAATTTTATCAACATTTAATATTCTTTATATCAATTTATAATTTATGTTGTGTTACAAAAAATGTAGCTTATGTACTCAAATATTTTTTAAACAAATATTTTCATTTACATATTTGATATGACCTTGAAACATGACACATTTCATATTTAATCAATTTAATATTAAAAGATTCAAATTCATCACGCATCTAACTCAACCATGATAAAATATAGATTTTTAAAATAATTTAAACTTATTATATTTTTAATTTTAATTAAAAAGAAATTGATCAACTGCAATTTACTCTTTAATACAAAAGATTACAATTTTAACTTTTTTTTAATAGTTTGATAAAGTTGTGTGATATATAATTGTAATTGAAGTTTACCTTAAACAAAATATTTCAAGTTTCAACAAATAAATACACATTAATACTAAATTAATTAGAAAATTCACTTATCCTAAAAGCTACTATTTTACTTTTAATTTTCTTTCACAAAAAAAATAATAATAACATATTCAATATCATTATTCATAGCTAAAGCAAATTATTTTTATAAGTAAATATTAAGAAATTAGTGATTATATTAGTTTTATTAGATTTTGAACTCAAGAAGTTTACCTTAAACAAAATGTTTCAAGTTTCAACAAATAAATACACACTGATACTAAAATTAATTGGAAAACTTAGTTATCTTTAAAGCTATTATTTTACTTTTAATATTTCTTTACAAAAAATATAATAATGACATGTTCAATATCATTATTAATAGCTGAAACATATTTTTTTATGAGTAAATTTTATTAAATTAGTAGTTATATTAGTTTTATCAAATCTTGGACTCGAAACCTCTTTCTTAAAACTATTCGGTGTCTCTCACTTAAATTGCACTAACAAAAATAAACGAATTATTACGTCTCTACAAAAAAAAAAAAAAAAACTTTAAAAGTCATTACAAATCTTTAGAGCATCATTGTATGAAGATCTTAATGTAAAATATTATGATTGGTTTATCTTTGCTACGCAAAATGATAAAGTACAAGTTATTTTTTAAAGTTACAAATATTAATCTCTCGAACCAAGTTGGACCACAATAGACGACAAAATTCTTCTTTAAAAAATTTAACATTATTATATTCTCATAACAAGAAATATATATTATAACACATTTCCATACTTACAATTTATATATATTATATAATAAATTTTTTTTTTTTTTTGATGCGTTAATGCCAACATATATTGGCAAAGAAAAACTTACAACTTAATTAATTATATTCAAAAAAATGTTATTATAATGATTCAATCTTTTACTATTTAAAAATTAACTTTATTTTAACAATATAAATAAATAAATTATTCAATCTTAAATGATTTAAGTTCTTTTCTCCCTCTATTTTTTTGTTATCGGTCTTTTTATTTTATTAATAATATTTTTAGGGTGTGCCTAAATATTTATAGGTAAATGGAAGTGTCAATATAGTTGAGATGTCAATTAATCACGATAGTTTTTTTACACTTTCATATTTGCTTTAAAAAATGTTATTTGATCCCGACTCTCTAATTTCAAGTTTACAATACATTTGATTATATCACATTAAGCAACAATATAACATTATTAGTTACAAATGTTCAAAGATTCTTCAACAAAAACAATTATGGTTAATTTTTCAACTAAAATCGTTCAGGAACGACAATGGTGTAAGTAAATCAAAATTTAAAGTGTGTAAATAAATAAATAAATAAATAAATGATGTTTATGAAGGAAAAAAAAAAGTCATTTTCATTTCACGTTCACATAATTAAAATTTTAACATTCTTCTAAATTTTTAAGATTACAAATAATTGTGTTGTTAGTTATACAAAACGTTTATATATTTATTTTATCTATTTTTGTAGTGAAAAATAGTTATATATTTTAATAAAAAATTTATATGTACACATATATAAATATATCAACACTTACCGCGCAACGCGTGGGTTACAATCTAGTTTGTCTAAATCTTAAACTAAACTCAAACTTTATTTGAGTATGAGTTAGTAGTTGAAAGACAATTAAATATTGAGTTAATTATTACTTATTTGAAGGTGTGAATCGAGTTGAACAAAAGTTTGTGGCGCATAATTCTATAAACAACTTTTGTAGTGGTAAGAGCATCACTCAATTTCATTTCCTACTTGAATTATATGTGATATAAATGCACTCTGATGTTATGTAATGGTTATGTTTGTGTGTTATCTTCAAAATATGTGTGTTATATGAATTATATGTTTATGAGTGATATTATGAGATTAAACAATTTGCCTACTTTGATTGGTATTGGGTGGTTATTCAAGGTGATGACTTGTGTCTAAACTAGGTTGGTTTATGACAAGGTTGAATGGTTTTGGACGCTCTAGTTGAATGGTCTATTTTGTTACTAAATAAGGTGATGGATTCATGCATGCATTGGTGGTCTGGACCTAGTCGCGAGTACATGACGAATACTCAACGGTGGGATATTGAACATGAAACTTTGAAGAGCATTTGTCCAACAGTGGGAGAAGTTCGAAGGTGGGACATTGTCCAATCGTGTGACTCTTTGTTCTATGGGGTGGTGATATTCTGAAATCATGCATTGATATATAGTCTAACAAATAGGATTCGTGCATTATGTTTGATTTGTATCTTTGGTGTTTTGTGATTTTAATTGTTAAATGAAGTATATGATTTACTTATATTTTTCTATAATAATTATATATGCATGTCTATCTTCTTCGTATTTATTATTTGGAGATGACTCTTACATTGACAGATGACTATTCCAATTTGTTTTCCCACTCAAAGGAATTTTTGGATAAATAGATGAATAATTTCTATTAATTTCTAACATGGGTAGTGGTGGTCAGCTTTAGTGGATATTTTTGGTATGATATTTTTGAATCATAAAACTTGAGTACTTAATTATCTGATTTAGATACTTAAAAATTTGTAATTAATTATTAATTGGTTGTTTAAATTTTGTATTTTATTTATACGAGAATTAAAATATTTTCATTAAATATATATATATATATATATATATATATATATATATATATTAAACATAGTATTTAAACATATGTCGGGAGAAATGGATAAAAAAATTTATTAAGTGTAACATAGTGGATCAACACAAAATTAAGTCTCTAAAAAAAAGTATACATGGCAAAAAAGTTAATGGGTAAAACTTTTTCTCCATTGTATCGACTTTTTTATATAGATATTACATTAAATTATAATTAGTATATTATTTTTATTTTTATTTTATTTAAAAGTAAATATTATATTTAATTGATTGATTGAAAATAAATATTTATTTCTTGTATATTTTAACATCATGAAAATTTTGAAGTGTTAAAATATTATAATTAATAAGTTGTAATTATTTTATTTTTATGTCGATGATATTGAAAAGACATTAATTTTAATTAATTTTTTAATGATAAATATTTATCTTTTGTATGAATTTCATAATTATATTTAGTATATTATTATTATATTATAAATAATGAATTTTATAATTTTTTATGAATTTTATAATTGTATTATAAATAATGAATTTTGTAATTTTAATTAATTTTTTATAATTGTTTTAATGAAAAATATTATAATTATATTTAATATATTATAATTATTCTCATTTTTATTTAAAATAATTTTAAAAAAATTATTAAATTTAAGTAATTAAAATTTACGACAAACGTTTTCTCGTATATTAATTGTTTGCTATAGCAGCTTGTATAATAGCTCATTTAAAAAATAAAAAATAAAAAGAACTAATAATTATACAATAACCTTGATAAAGCTGATTTGGTTGAATGTGTAGTAGAAGGTTAACATAGTATTAACTAATATGTCACTTTCCTATACATTTGATTGGTTTGATTTTAAATTGTCTCTAAAAAATTGTAAATAAATTATCACAACTAATTAAATTAGTCACATATATTTTACTTTTTTCAAAAAAAAATTATATGTTTAACATAATATAACTAATTTTAATAGATTGTCACTAACTTATTCACAATTTTTGAAAGAGTTTAGACCACACCTTTTATAAAAACTTTTGATGACAAAGCAAGAGCAATGATAGTGAAAGGAAAAAGAAAAAAAGAAGAAAGTGGGTTAGAAGGTGATATTTCAACCCTCGTTTTCACATGTGAGTAGATATATCTAATTATATTGAATGTATTATTATTAACTAAAAGTTATAAACATACTTTAATAAATAAAAAAAGGAAAAAGTCAAATTTCAAATTTTATTTTATAATATACTTAAGTCGAAAGAAAAGAAACAAAGAAAAGGTGTATGTCGTTTTCCAAGCTAATGGGATACAACTTGTCCAAAGCAATTGGATAGTTTTGGTTTGTCGCCATTCATACATCGTCAGGTACGTGATGTTTCTTTATTTATTTGATTAAAGATCTAACAAATTAACTTTATTTGATGACAAAAACGACCATAAAGGAGTGAAGAATCTTTCCAATGGACTAAATTACATATCACGACAAAAATGTCTTTATGTTGTTACACCGCTATTTCAATAGACCAATCGTTAGTTTTCGTATATTCTGTCCGATTCAAAACATAAATAAAAAATGAATTAAAAGTTGATATATTAATTAAATTTAAAATTAAATATATTAATTTTTTTAATATTTTTTATTTATATTTGAAACAAAGTAGTATTTTTTTAAAATATGTATATTTAAATTGTATAGATTATTTGAAAATACGCATATAAACTTGTAAAGTTTAATATTTATTTTATATATACTTCCAAACGTTAGTTTGCTGGTGAGAAAAGTAACTTCCTTAAATTTATGATTATCTTTAAGTATTTGGAGTCCAAAGGGGACCAAATACTTGTGTTTGTTTTGAACTATCAATCAATTCAAACACGTTTTTGCTATAAAAACAAAAAACCAAATTGTAATTTGTAAGTATATGAATTATTATCACTATTATTTTTTGTATTTAATATTGTTCTAATCAATGTAAAAATCTACTACTCAAAAGGACTAAAAAATGAATATAATGTAAGGTACATTGATTAGAAAAAGTTAAATAAAGATAATAAAGATGAATAAACTCATATCAAGCTGTCAATCATATCTCATAAAGATGATTTAAGCAATAATATTACAAAATATCATCAGAAAATATATGTATAAAACATTTTCTATAATAAATGTGCAATTGTGTAATTTTATTTTTATTTTGTATCAAAAAATAAATATTTGTATAATTTTTGTATCAAAAAAATAAATATTTGTATAATTTTTAATATTATTTTCTTATCATACATAGATTTTAGGTTTCATCATGTTAGAGCTTAATATATTTTATGACCTAATAGTGCATAACAAAACTTGTATTTAGTCAAAAAAATGAAAAAAGAATTTGTATTTAATATGTTGTATATTCAATCTCTATTAATCTCTTTGAGATGAGATAAATATATTTCTCTACTGAAGATGGTGCCATTCTTAACTCTAAATTTTTACTTACGTTAAGAAGACCAAAAATCCACATTTTATGCAAACAAGAACTCAAATGACGTGTGCAAGACTCTATCACTATGAATCTATGATCTATGAGCAAAACCATTAGACCTATTTGAAATTAAATTCCAAAACTATATGAGAGAAATCCATTTCAAATTTGATTTAAGACATACAATTAATAATAGATAAACATACAATTGCTATCTATCTATTTATATATCAATTTATTGGCTGCATAAGACACAATTGATATCATTGAAACTATGTTCCAATTAATTTTGTTTTTCTTTCTTGATCAGTACTCTCCACCTTGGACCACTTGTTTATGCGATTACGAGCTACATTCACCTGCAACAAATGATTTAACAATCATGTTAAATGAATATCTACAAGAATTTAATTATTATGCACTGTCAATTATTATTAAACTCTAATTAGGAGGCAATCTCAAATACCTGTTCATCCCAATTAGTTTTGTAGGTAATTATAGTTAGCACTATAGCCATCCAAATTCCCTACACAAGTTGAAAAACTTTGTTCAATTAATAAGGAAGCATATTATAAAGATATAAATGCAATTTAAAAAACAAGAGGGATTGTAAAAGCCTACCTTGACTTGCCAATGAATAACATTACCAAGCACAATCCCAACAGGAATACCTATGATGTAATAACAACCTATGTTCACATATGCTACAATGCTTTGCCAACCAGCTCCAATAGCAACTCCTGTTCACATCACATTTTTTTCGTATTCTTTGGTAAGTATGAATATATATACTAATATACACAAGCAAAAATGACAAATTCAATGTATAACTGTTGTTAAGTATAGCATTGAAGATTAATTTGTATTAGTCATGCAAAACTAATCAGGATTGAAAATGTTGGAAATTAGTACCTGAGAGTACTGGTTGAACACTGTTTAGTAGTATAGAGATTGATAACAAAGGCGATAAATCTCCGACAGCTGCGGCCACCTCTTTATTTGAGGTAAATATATAAGCAAGTCGTTCCCTAAAGAATAAGAAAAACAGAAACAGAAAGGATCCAATGGCCAATGATGTAAGGACTGTCACAACGATCGAGAACTTTGCAGCTTTCGCGCTTCCTTTACCAAGCTCATTCGATACTCGAACGCTGCACAATAAGTAAATGTAAATTTTCAAAGCCTAAGTAAACATACAACATAGGAGAAATAAATGGCTGCATCAATGATAGATAGAGAGGGGATTAGAACAATGCTATTATTACCTTGCTGCAGCCATGAAACCAAGTGATATCATCATTTCCCATCCATTGATGTTGAGACTGACATTAACAAAATTTGATCTTTAGTAGTAAGCCAGGTGAAAAGGCCTTTTATACATCAAACCAATAACATAAAGTAGAAACACAACACATGATCTTTTTTAAGAAAAACAAAGTGTTACAATGCAGAAGCATTACCATATAGATAGTGCATCAATTTCAACCTCTGCATTTTTCATGTTCCCTGTCAAAAGAACCAATATTGTGTTGTACCACAGCTCAAGACTGCATAATATTTAAACAGATTCAAATTAGTAAGGCATATATATCTGTTCACAAAAAAACAATGTTATAACAGCAACATTAGTTCAAAAGAATAAAGATACAAAAACACAAAAGAAAGTACACATGATGTTTAATCATAGAGTTCGGTCAATTGTGTCTATGTCTTCAACTGCAGTACCATTCTATTATGATTCAAGATTAGAGTTTATAGTGTACAACTTGTATTAAATACTTCTACCCTAGCAACTTGCTCACTTATCACAAACTATGAGTCATACGCAACAAAAATTTCTTACCAACATAAAGGACATAATAGCAATCTAGATAATCAAACTTAAAAATGAAATCCAAATAAGTTTATCAATAGTAATTGCATCGGCAAAGAACTTACCACAACATGGCACCAGCTGAAAGGGAAAGTTTGACAACAGGCCAAAGGTCTTTGAATGCTAAAAATGAGAAACCATTCCAAGTTTGAGGGCACCAACCACATGTAACAAATATAAGTTGACCAATGTTTGGAATCCAGTAAGCCAAACAAGTTGAAATCATTGCACCAGCAATCCCAAATTTGTATTTCGTTGTCAAAAGCCAAGAGAGGAATGCATGAAGGATAATGGAAAAAGCTGCCAAGAATGCAATGATGGTATTCTTGCTTTGTGATTGAAGGAATGTCTGGCAAGTGAATGAGACAATGAAAGCAAACATAACTGGAATTGACCAAAGAGAAATTGTTCCTGCTACTTGTGCTATGCTTTCATCTTGGCCTAAGAGAGTCAAAATTGGGGTTGTGAAGATGAAAACAGGAAGAAGAGTGAGTGCTGTTACGAATAAAACTATCCATGATCTTTGAAGATAAACTCCCATCATGCTATATTCTTTTGCACCATATGCTTGTCCACATAGTGTTGACAATGCAGTTGCCATTCCCAACTGCAGTTGTCATTTTACAAACAGTTAATTTTGGATTAGTAGATGATAGTATTATCCATGCATTGTTATGGCAATTGTAATAGTACATATGAAGCACTGACACGGACGTGGATGTCAAACACGACGTTAACACAGACAATAATTTACAAAAATGAGAAATATTGAATGTAATAATCACATTTTCGGTTTCATGTGACTCGTGTTAGACACCATATCATGTTTCCAATCTGAAGTGCCGTTGCAAAATACAACACCATCATTTTCACTGGATAAATTATTCTTGGGGAGATTGAGCTCCCTTGTAATTCAATGACATACATCATTTCCATTTTTTAAACCATGTTGGTGAAATTGAAATCTGTCCGCATTAGAACTTATTTTCAGGTCATATCTTATCTAACATGGAACTCTTAATATGTTTTGCAATGACACTGAGTTTACTGAAACCACGGTGACATCCTACTTTTGTTGAAAACTTTTATCAAAATACAATAATTTACTGTGATTCTATTAAGCTCACCCTAAATCCAAACATAAATTTCAGGAATATATCTGTTCCGAGTTCTTTTAAAATAGAGAGGTGTGTGCTTCATTTAATGGTTGAAAAGGTGAGTACAATTTATCCATTATTATTTTAGCAATGTATAGATTAAACAAAAGTGTATACAAAGGAAAAGTTGCAACCTTCACTTCATTTTTATGTAATCTTTTGAAATATAAGCTTCTCTCACACAACCCCATTTTAATAATCTCTAGTCACAACTCTAACACCAAAAGATTCAATTATAACAAACCAGACAAAAAAGGGGTAAGAAATTTTTTAACTTTTATTTGAACAAACAGAGAAGTATCATTCTTTTATGCAAAACAAAAAACACCATCCTTAAAATTAACAAAATTTGAAGAGGCCACAAGAAACGTAAACATAGCAAAAATATTTCATGGACATCGATTTTTTCATAAACAATTGAATAAATCATATTTTTTGCAGTAATTTGAAATAATTAATTAGTCAACTGAATTAATCACATATTTTTTCTGATTAGTTGCGTGTATACAAAAAGTGATGTAAACATGCAGATGAGATAACATAATGACATTGAAAATGGTTCTATTATACTAAAAAAGTAATGGTAAAGAATAAAAAAGAAAAAGTAATGGAGAATGAAAATTACCAGAATACCATTGGCGAATCTAATGAGAACAGTGAAAACAAGAGCAAAAGCAGCGAGTTCTCTAGAACCAATATGACCAACAAAAGCTTGACTAATAACTTGAATACCAAAAGTTGAGAATCTTGTGAAAATAGCTGGTGCTGCAACTATCCACATAAGCTTTGTTTCATTCCACACCCTTTTTCCAAGTGGCTCTTCTTCTTCTTCATTTTCTTGTGATTTTGTCAGTAGTTTCTGTTTTAGATCTCTTTCCATTTTGTGAGAGGCTGCGTTGCCTGTTATGATGTCTGTGTTTTGTAGTAGATGAAAAGAAGAGCAACGCAGAGAAAAAGGGAAAACAGAATTGAGTTGTTATGAATAAACGTGATATGCTTCTTATTATAACCTTTTTCACTTGTTTTTTCATTCATGCATATTATATTATTATTATTATTATTGCCAAAAAAACATTCGTCACGTTCCTTTCAATAATCACATGTCTTCCCTAATTAGTTTAATTAATTTTAATATTATTAATCTTAAAATATTATTTTGTAAAACAAAATTTTATATTAAATCTTAATTCAATTGATAAATATTAATATTATTAAAATAAATATTATAATTAATAATATCAAAATTATTAGATTTTATCACTTATTTTACGAAGAAAAAAAGAGTCTCAAACAAAATTAATAAAAAGAAATGAGTGTTTTAAAAATGTATTATTATTTATTATAATTATCATTTTTATATTATTATTCTTAAAATATTATTTGATAAAACATATAGTTTAATAAAAAGAAAGGGTTGTTTTAAAGATGTAATTATCTTTTATTAAAATTAATTTACTTTAACTTAACATTTTCGATCACTGAATGCGAATTCTTTAGTCCATGTTTTAGACTATTAATTCCTTTTTTTTTTTATCAAATATAGGTTGAATTTTTCTTATGTTATTTTTTTATTCAAAATTTTTCGTTATACTTTATATTAAAACTTGTGTATCTTTATTCTTTTTGTACTGAGATCGTTGAGATATGACTACAGTTAATAAGAAGTTGCATTTCCCTAACTACGTTATATTTTTTATTTTATTTATTTTTTATAATTAAATAATTAATATTAATAAAATAAAATAATATTTTAAAATTATTATAGTTGAATAGACGTGTCAAAATAAATAATATTTTATATTATTTTAATAATTTTTTTATTTTTAGTTATGACTTAATAATTTTATTCTATTATCAAAACAATTTGTAATTTAGAATGTTAAAAAAATAAAATATCTCTAAATATATATATTTGTGAAATCGTTATCCTTCTGAATTTGACTACTACGTCAATCAGTGAATACAGTATGTAGTGTAGTGTGTGACTCCATAGCATTCAATTTCAATCCAATTGAGATCATGAATGACGTTATTGACAAATATTGTCTTTTGTTTTATTACTTGTGTGCTATTTTGGTTGTGGTTGTTGTTATTATTATTTATATATATATATATATATATATATTATTATAATTAACTAGAACTAGATAAATATCAGTTAAATATAAAATTATTTCTCTTTTTTCAAAAATTTAACAAAAATTTAACAGTGAAATTTATATATTAATTTTTCGACAACTATTATTTAAGTTATATTTCTGGAACAATTACGTCTGTATCTTTTATTTTTTTTTATAATCTTTTATTAAAATGATTTTTCATTTTTATATGTCATTTTTTATATTTAAATTAGTACTAGTTATTATTTAAAATATATATATATTTATAACTAGTGATTACATCAATATTTAAAATTAAATAATAAATAGATTATTTTAAAAAAGAGACATATAATTGTACTAAAATTAAAAGAATTTATTGATTTTAAAATATGTATAATAATTCAAAAAATAATTAGGAGTACTATTGTTCACGAAACACAACCCACGAGGAATTAGAGACGGCGGACCACGTGCATCAATATTACACCTGTCCCCAAATAATGAAAAGGACAATTTGACATTTATTATATGGGTCAGCGTTGCCATGATAATTATAAGATGACAATGTTTATAAATATGAAAAAGTTAAATTATTTAAAATACACATATTTTAAAAAAAATGTAATATTGATGATTTAAAATATTGATTGAATTTACAAAATATTGAATTAATTTGAACTGAAAAATATCGAAGTAGGACAGAAAAGTAAAAAACTAAATGTAAAATATATTGGTTAATTTTTTAAAAAAGAATAATATATATGACGTAGAAAAACGATAATTAAAATAATTGACAATATTTTGTTTTCCTGTATAACTGTCACCATCTTTGTGCCGCCACTACCTGTGGTTTTGTATCGGCTAAAAGTAATTTACAGTTCTTTGGTGTTAAGCAGTAGCAGCGTCTTCAGCATTAGACGTATATATAATTTGAAGAATTCAGTGCCACCCGCCACAATTCCACAATAATGACAAGATCTATAGATTATCTCTATATTTAATATTTTTGTTATTATTACATTTTAAATTTAATGATATTAGTTACATGGAAAAAGTAGAGGACTCCTATTTTTTCTTAACCCCGTATATTTCTAAGTAAAAGAGAGAGAGTTTTGGTAATTCGAAATTTGATTAAAAAATAAATAAAATTAACTTATATTATTGTTTAAAAACAATTAATTTACATTAATGATATAGACTCGTGAAATTATATTATGTTATTGTCATTGAGTTATGCAATTTTGATTTCATTTAGCGGTTTAAAATTATTTTACCAAAAAAATTTGACACTAATTTAATTTGTATATACTTTGGTAAAACAGAGCCGTCAACTTTTAATCTAGGTCCAACCACTTCTAGTTTAAGGGCAATTTTTGACGTAAAATCACCTCTATATATTATTTTTATATTTAAATAATAAAATTTTTCATAGATTTAATTTTAATTTTGAAATTTGTCTGTTATTTTATTGTCTAAACACATTATTATTTTATTTATGATTTTAGTACGGCCTTTATTTGATTTTCTATATTGTGTTGAAACTAATATACCATACAAATTGTACACGAAGCCAATATTTTTCACTATCAATTAGTTAAAATATAATTACCCATGTATCAATTAATTAAATAAAATATTTAATTATAGATTTAATTTTTTATTATTACTAATTCATAGAAATAGTATTTCTATATTAAAAGTTGATAATTTTAATCTCTCTCATGTATTTTAATTAAAATATACATAATTGACATATTTTTAATGATGTGACATACAATTCTCTGATATAATCATTTAGATGTATTAATTATTTATATGTTATTAATTAAATTAAAAATATTAAAAAAATTAAAAATTAAAAATTAAATTTTTACTGTGTTTTATTTTAATTTTATGAATGTTAATCATTTTATATTATCACTCATATCTCACATTATTTAAAACATCTCGCCGCATCATCTTTTTATTAAAAAATATGAATAAAAGACTAAAACTGTAGACTTTTAAAATAAAAAGATCAATTTCATAAATCAGTAAAAATATATAAACTAAAATTACAAAAGTTAAAAAAAATATGCATTTGATTATTATCATATTTTTTGAATATTTTTTAGACAATTAAAGAAAGTTGTATACACTAACTGTACGCAACAAATATTTGACCCATATCAACTAGTTCAAAACATGGTATTTGTTTCACCGGTCAATTACGTAAAAGAGAAATGTTAAACAAATCATAATGCCGACTCGTCCTGGGTGTTTTGTTTATCTTATAAGCTGAGGAGTGGAGACAATTAACGGGCTAAGTTATCTGTCTATATTGGGTTTGCATTTATATTAAAAAATCCTTTAAGTACATGAAGTACAATTGCTTCTAACTTAACCAAAGAATACATAATGTGCAATATGATGAAGAAATTATATCATTATTATAAAACATTAATTTAAAAGTTCACACTAATACTCTCAACTCCAGGTGCCAAGCACTTAATCGGGGTCGTATTAGAAACACCGTACCTCTGGAAATTTAGTCATCTCTACCAAAGCCAAGCAAGGAGCCAAGGACATAAAAATCTGAAATCACAATTCAAAATCTCATAATAATAATTCCCCTTAAAAGGAAACTCGGCAGGAATATTTCTTGAGCAACTGTTACACCCCATCATTGTGTTCCTGAAGATTAAACTGATATACTTGTACAAAACTGAATCCAGGCAGAGTTTTGTCCTTTTAAACAGACTCTGTTTCTGTGCTGCCATCATTCTCTTTGCTGTCCTGAGAAATTTCATTTGTGACTTGTTCTTCCTGCGATACTTCTTGTTCCGGCTTTGCAGGTCCTGGACCAGCTGATACCTTCACCATGGATGGACGTAAGAGGCGGTCACCAAGTTGAAAACCCTTTCTGAATTCTTGAATTATGATGCCATCTTCAAATTCAGCAGAATCCTCGCGCATGATTGCTTCATGTAGCTTTTATAAAGTAAAGTAAAAACATAGTTTATTAGAAAAATGCTCAAGATTGTCAATCTCCAATACCTTAAGAAACTTCCTAAAAATGTTGATGAAAAAAGACCAAGCACCAAAGTATTTCATTTGAGACAGTAGTTGAGGCAAAAATGTTTGAGTCAAATCAATCTTACAAGCATCCAACTGAAAATAACTCTTTAACTAAGAACATGTGTTGATATTCTTATACACATTTTGCTACAAAGCCTACTTTTCTTGACTTTGTGACACATTCTTAAACTCACCAAGTTGGCTCGAAACAATCAAGAATTGGTTAGGGTTAAAAGTGTATCCAGGTCTTCAGGAAACCTGAAGAAACTTGATATAGTGTTTGAAAAAGTTCACCAAGTACGCGATTGAATTTCGAGCCAACTGGTCTGCGCCCCTGCATAAATCATAGATGAGAACATTACGCCAAAAATACAAAGGAAGAGGTGGGGCAAGATATTAAAACAATGTTAAGAGATTTTTCAGAGAAAAAAGAAGATACTTAAAATCTTTGAACCAATATTGCAAAAATTTAAAGATGACATAATTATATTGCAGAAGGCAAAGAAGATACTAGTGTAACTGTAATTTGTCTACCAACGACAATGAAAATTATACAGGCTGCTGTACAACAAAGCAACATACTTATTATACTAAGACGTTGTAAATCTTAACTGTTAGATGCACTACTGCCTTTAAAAAAAGAAATTTATCAGCTTCATTTGTGGATAAATCATTATCACCTGCATGATAATAAGATTTTCTATCTAGAAAGAGGGACATATTTGAATTCAACTAGAATTTGAAATTACTGATCAACATACCATTGGATCAAAGGGTTTTCCAACCGTCTCCACTGGTTCAACTCCAAGTGAGTTTAGAATTTCAATGAACTGCTTATATATGCTCTGATAGCTGTTGTTTATTTTCTCCTCTCCCTCTGTCTCCACCTTAATCTGAGCTTTTGCTCTCTCAAAATTATCTAATACAGGCAACAAACTCTCCACAACTTCCCCTTGAGCATTTGTGACCAGTGAAAGGCGATCTCTCTCAGTCCTCTTCCGA